>NC_064237.1:7449951-7618390 GCF_023101765.2 Spodoptera frugiperda
CTTTAACCGCAATAATCTTTTGGTATTGTAAAAAGACGAAAGTTAAACGTTTTATGATACCACATTTATTAGAAATTCACTAAACCACATTATTATTAACAAACAACAAGAAAGACAATATTTTTATGAGATTGAAATTACATACTATTTGTTAGGCCTTGCTGTATGCAATTGCATTAATGATTGAATGAGTTTGATACACAAAAATCACAAAGTTCTGTAACTCAAGTTTCATTAACCCATTGTGTGTCGGAACACAGATCCACGCGAGACACAATGTATTTTCTATTTTGTGTTATATACCGGCAGTCAAGTAGTTAACAAGAATTTGGCACCTAGCTTCACTGACAGATAGACTGACAGACGTTTTAAAAGTGCCTATGTTAGAATTAATTGAAATAAATGCTTTAACTTTGTCTTTATTCAGAAGGAAATCTTGTATATCAAATCATAAAAAATCTCAACTGTAAAAATAGAAATCAGAATCAATTTACAACATAACACTTGGCCTTAAACACTTATAACTAAAATGATACTAGCCCAAAAGGGTGTAAAACATACCGCTCCGCGTCGAAAAAAGGTCTAATATTAAGTTTATGTAGTTAAATAAAAATGTGAGCTGAAATACGAACTCCTTTACCCAGCATATGTAACTGTCAAGTCAAAACAAGTCGCTCGCTTCAGATATTTTAGTAAGTAAGACAGTATTCTAGAAGTTTTCTTTTACAAATGGCCAATAACAAATCCTATTGGAAGTGGTTATGTGAGTGCATAGTTTGTTTTTAGATCTCAGTCACTTAAATTAAGATTTAGATGTGTTTTTGAAGTCGATTGCCTTGTTGATCTATGTATTTATTAGTTGTAAGTGCGATTGTCGAGTAAGAAGTCTCGAGTTTAATTCCTTAGTTGAGCAGAGTATTATTATATTTTTTTTTGTTTTCATAGTGATAGCAAGAAGTCTATAATTGTGCTCGATAGATAGCTATAGGGGATAAAGCCTAAGGGTTTTCCTCCTGAGATATGCTATGCTACGTTGCTGAGGATGCGTTTGGTTTCCACCAATCATATTCATTAGTATGTATAGCTTAGCACTGGTGGAAACGGACTGAACTAAGCTAAGTGTTTTTATATGGAAAGATGTGTGCTATGGATGGCTTACCTCTTATTATCTTTCTTTGCGGCAGCGCATCTTCATAGCACATCTCAGTCGTACAGCTACGTAGCTTAGTATCAGTCACACAGTTTCACAGCTTAGCTACAACATCTTCATAGCATAGCTACATAGCACATCTCTGGTAGAAAAGCACCCTAATGGGGCTCATAACACTAACTTTGTAACATTGTATTGAAAATACAATGGAGATTAAAGCGTGATGTTACCACAGACAATATTCTAGAAACTTATAGCTCACAAATAACCAATACTAAATCTAAAAACAGCTAAGTAAGTGGATAGTTTGTTTTCAGCTCTCAATGACGTTCAATAAGGTAAGTTTTTGAAGTCGAGACAGCGCAACGTTCTGAATAGTCTGCTCCATCGACATTTGCAGGTTTCATAATGGAAAAACTTTTGCATAGGTAATTAATTCCCCTTTTAAACGAATTATTATAACGCTAATGGATACTTTAAAGTCGACCCACGTTTATCTACGTTTTCGCTTGAATTGAATATTTTCATTTCTTTGTACTCGAGTACGCGAGACTGAAATACAAAAGCAGATGTAGTTAATGCGATGTTTGCTCTGCATTCCACTCGCAAATTAAACCATTATCCATTTCATATATTGTTTCAACCATGTGTGAATTAAAATTTTCACCGGGACATCCATTTGATTATAGCGACATTTTTTACTGAATTCGTTTATTTTAAATTAATAAATTATTCAATTGTAATATTCATATTTCTCTGGAAGTCTCAGAATGAAAACAACCTTTTCCAATCCCAGAAATGGCTTTGAATACTAGAGAACCACTACAAAGATTTGTCGTCCCTTTCTCTTAGTGATTACTCAACAAAACTTGTGCGAGACTCTTAAATCATTGGGAATATAACTTGACACACAATGGATGTATAGAGGACATGGAAAATTAAATAAATACGACCCTTTATAAATCCAGGATTGATCGCTCGAAACACGAGAAAAACCTCACTGAAATACGGTACCTACAAGAGTATTTTCACACCGCCTCTAGTGACAAATAATGCGCACTACGGCGTAGCTAACTATGCTACGGCGTAGCAACCGGCTACGTTACGTAGCGCTCGCTTTGTGAGTTACATTTTTAAGTTTTTATTTCGAAGATTTTTTGTTGTAGAGCTGCATTTTGTTGAGTATTAATAAAAAGAAATTGTGTTTTGCATTCTTTTAGAGGCATTTTTACTCCTTTTAAGACCTTATTATTGAAAGTCAGGATCGTGTTTTAACAGCCACCACCTAATTAATTCAGTACAGGATTTTGTACGTGTTGTGTAGATAAATAAAGTTCTTTTACTTTGTTCATCGTGTCGTGGCTCATCGCTTCGTACGAGCAGTCACGTACTTATTGAGTAGTTACAATCCCCGTCGCTCTGCTAATAAACACATTGTAGCCACAAACTCGTCTAACGTTGAAGTTTCATAACTTTGCACCTAAAAATAAATGACTGTACTTCTTTCTTTTTAGCTTTGAAGTAATAAGTCTGTGTAAATCCGTGGTGCACTTTATGCTGTTTAAGCTTTTTTATAGTAGTTTACGGACGCTATAGTTTATTGTTTGTGTAAAATCTTTAGTGTGCTACTTGCGAATCGCCGAGTGATGTGTATGTAAAGATGTTTTATTACTTCTATAAAAAATCGAGATAAAACTTCATTTGCTTATAAATATAAAAAGAAATTAATCAATAACCTAAAAAAATTTCAATGTTTTTTTTTATTTTACAGACAAAAATATAAGTTGAAAATCTTAGGTTAGATAGCAGTAAATTTTGTAGTAGTAGGTAAAGTTGTTCAAAAACTAGGAACTAAAATCTCAACGCAGAGCGCTCAACACTCGCATAAAGAAAATTCAGAGAATTTTAGAAAACAAAACTTTACGACTATAGTTTCCGGGGAGCACATATCTCTTGGCTTATCGAAAAGAAAACTGAGACAAAATACTACATTCATATTCAAGAATACTAAAAGAATTTTCTTCATGCAATATTTGTGAATAAGTTCCTTGAAATATTGTTTCGGTTTGGCTAGGAATATGATAGATGACTAACTTTTATTTTAATGTCCGTCTTGTAGATTATTTTAAAGTATTAGACACGTATTTTTATTTAATTTTTTTTTCGAAAAATATTTTTGGAAATATATTGATTTGAAATATCGCGTGACGTCACTTCTAGGTGGGTACGCTTTATAATACAGAATCTAGAAATGACGTATTTACTGGAGAGTGGGACTCTCCGAAATCTTTAATGATCAAATAAAAAAATACGTGTCTAATATTTTTTTTATTATCCAACTAACGGACTAAATGGATTTTTAATTTTCACAACCCATCATCTTCCCTATTTAACTAACGTCAAAACGTTTAATATCTCAACCCAATTATTCATTGATTCACGAACGCATTGACACGAGCTCCACTCAGCCAGTCTGCAGCGATCTTACTTTGAATTAAACGTCTAGCTAGTGAATACAGCCTAAAGCAGAGTTCCTGACAATACGTAAAACGTCACGTGCATACATAATGAACGAAGTGGCTCTATGCACACGCAAGCGGTGCAAATTTCATGAAATTCGCCACGCGCCCATTTTGGTTCCCGCTCTATATAATACCTTTACGAGTGGACGCTTCTGACAAACCAGCTGCATCCAGACGTTATCGCAATTTTAAAACATGGCCAACACACGCCTGTACTCCATACCCCTTTGTGGACACATTGCCTACATTGCATGATAAAAAAACATCACTGCAGATGTAGATACAATCTTTTTCAACTCTTTATTATAAAAAGTTTTTATGCAACTGGGATAGATAAGGCTTACATTACAACTTTATCTTGTTGTTTTTAATGAACACATCATGACTTTGGACTACTTCATAAAAAAAATCTCTAAAGGAACACACAATTATGGATATTTGTTATCACTGCTACTAGAAATGTACGTCCGAGTACACATACTAAGGTGTGAAAATTCTTTCACTGGCTGAGGATACATGCGAATTTAAAATGAGTAAATAAATAAACACAAACACAAGATGACGCTGCGCCACCCATTTTAAATGAATTTTTAAAGTCCTGGAGCTGACTTTATTTTGCTTGTTTTATGCTAGTGTAAAGCTTCCTTTAAGAAAATTAAGATTTTATGGTAAGAAATCTACAGAATAAACTGCAGCAGCAGAACATTCAGAATAAATACATTTACTAAAGTAAGGATGAAGACATGAAGACAGATTCACCTTGTTGTACAAAGTGTAGCAATTTACTAAACAAATCCTTACAGCAGGGTCACGGCGCGCGGTGGTCGGCCGACGCTCCGAGCCTCTATCATTACACCAACTCGCATTATCTCCGCCCGCACGCAATATTGACATTCCCTTTTTTGTGCTCACGCCAAAAGTATAATAGGACATCGCGCTTCTCATTAACTACACTCATTTTTTGCTCATAAACTTTGCGGATTGGAGTTTCCTTATGTTAACCCGGCAAGATAAAATATTAAAGGGTTTCGATTCCTTTGCGCTCGAATTTATTACCTGCGGGAAGAAAAAATCCAGTGGCACTTAAATTTTAAATAGGCAAAAGTAAAATGCGGTAGTAGTAGGTGTGCGTTTGTTTAGTGGAGCGGCAGGTACCCGCAGTTCCGTTCGACGGGCGAGCTATTCGCTCCGGGCCCGATGTGGTGGCTCACGTTTGCATTTTGCATGAGAACCATTGTTTGACCCACTATATTCCCGACACTCCGGGACGTGGTGCGGCGACGTGACGTCCTACAGGCCTCTCAAACAGATTAATTTACTTGCCTACTACATCAAGAAGGTGAGCCTGACTTACAGCATTTCCACCAACCAACATTTATCGAAAGTCCTCTACGTGACCCAATTTACTTAACAAGATATTTTAATTCGTAGGTTTTTCTGTTTATTTACTTCTATACAGTATATGACATCAGTCGAACTGGCTCTAACAATGATTTATTGAAGAATTACGTGAACATTACATAAGTTAAATTCACGAATCGTATTCCATTTTATATTAATATAAAGTGTTTAATTATACTCCACTGTAATATGAATGGTATTTAAACAAAAAATACATATCTCAATTTCTCGGAGTTAAACCAAAAGGGTTCGATGCGGGTGCGGAGAGCCGGTGGCCAAAGCCTCTTTTGTACACATCTATGTACCTAAGTACTGCCGTTAATTACAAAGGAGAGAACTTTATGTTGTCCGTACGTATTTAAAATGTACTCAAACTTCATATTTAATGTACAATTTATTTAGAAAATTGAATTTACAAACACAGATCCAGTCGGAGCGGGATTTAAACAAGTTGATAAATTGAAATGCAGTTGGTAAGCTATTCTAGAGAAAGCCAAGAGATTTGGCTTAAACAACAGAAAAGCTATATAAGCCAAGACGAGGTACGTAGCCGATGAAAAAATATTGGTAATAATATTTTACTACGCGTATTTATTTTCATTTATAGTAATGATTCGCTTTGTTTTTGTTTGACTTCTAAAGGTCTGCCCTCAAGATGTAGAAATAAGAGACGATAGTTGCAAATACATACATATAAAAATGAATTACTGTTCGTTATTATTCGTAAGTATATGTAAAGCAAAGTGATTTGATTGATTGATGTGATTTGCGACTTGAAGATGTTTGTACAATAGCATGCATTGGAAACAAAACACAAAAAATCGTACGAACCAATTTTTAAAGTTTAATCAAAGTACATTACTAAATTACACATTATTATCTCATCCATTACTATCTCTTGACAATAAAATCCTGCAAAACACAAACTAAATAACAATTCATAGTTATTTTACATTCAAGCGACGAAATGAAATAAAAAAAGAAACAAATAAACTTACAAAATTATGAATACAGCAGTGACGCCAACAGGCAGATAATTTGCAATATGAAAGAGAACTTTACGTGAATGCTGTATATCTTCATTTTGAAGCGCACGAGGAGCTAGTTCGTGCAGGGATACCAGCAAATGGGCGACGAGGGGATAACTTAGCTCAGTCGCCTGTCACTCACTCTGTTATAATAAACGCGCGTCACCATCTTGTTCTCATGCCATTAAACGAGGACACAATTTATATAAAGCTTCGTAAAAAATGAACGTTCCCCGCAATGTGAATGGTATAATTTATCTGTATTAAAATCACGGCAGTGGATCGCACGCGGCGCACATCGTCAAACTTCACCCGATTATTGATATTGTATCAATTTCATATTCCAACATTCCCGCTGCATAATGCATTTAAGTGAATCGTGCCCCGCTTGTATATAGCGCTATTGTTCGTTTAGATTCACTTATGGTGTTATTTTACTGTTCATATTTATGTATGCTAATGTTTCAAATTGCTTTTGTTTAACATTATTGATCAGCATTTTGTATAAAAGGTGGAAGTTCACAAAAGGTCAAGGTTCGGACAGAAAATATTAGCCAAAAATCATTATAAAAATGTCTGAACGAAACTTACATTATTTATCCACATCCCCACACCTCACATTGTTGTGTTTTTTACAAATGTAGATAAAATTAAATTATACACTCACATATAAGTCTTAAACTATGCTCGACTCTAACATATCAGGCGGTTTTAAGCACGATAAAAGGAATGTTTGTTTTATTACTTACTTACAACGAAGCGGCTATATGCTTTTCCGTTCATCTTTTTCAAAAGTTTCCACGTGCCCGTAGGATCATTTCGCGCGAGGAGCAGCTAAAATGTTGACTTTTCTATAATTCAATAGACATTGGCTACAATTACAGTGAGTCTGAGCGGCAGCCGGCGGGCGGCGAGCTCACGCCGCGCGCCGGCGAGGCGGCCACCGGCACTACATAATAATATTATTGTGCTGTATTGATTCCACTTAAGCATCTCACTTCAAAACAACCACATTTTATTAACCTATACGAAAACCAAATGAGCCCACACAAAAAGAGCTTCAAATAACCAGATAAACATCCAAAATGGATTTACGCAAAACTTTAGAGTTCCGAGAAGGCCCAAATTACAGACAAAGTCATTTGCGTCTGAAGGGAAAAGGTCGCGGGTATGGGTTCTTTTTAAGTAATAGAAAGGAATTATAAAGTCTGTTTAGAAAAAGGGTGTTAAGATACAGCAGTGAAAATAAACACGGTTTAAAATTGTTTCCGCTCCGTGAGTTGCTATGCGCCGAGAGGGAAGCTGGTAGTCGGTACGGACAAACAGAATAATTAATCTGTCATGAGGTGTCGTGCTCATTGAAGCTGGCGACAAGAACCACGGCCACTAATAAACTCATGCAAATATGAAAACAGGAATAAATTAAAAAGTAACGACCAACTCTCGACACTTTTGTCCTTTTCTCAAGTTATAGTCAGCATAGAGTCATTACAAAGTTCTGCGGAATATTACCTTCTTCAAGGGAAGTTCAGAATGGTCGATCACTGAGCAGTGCGAGAGGGAGCTATGTAGGTTGTATACCTTCTTCAATGATCGACCATTCTGACACAAGAAGACTCAGATCTAACAGCTGGGAAAAACAGTACATCACAGCGTGCTATTAAAGTCAAGGAAGCGCCGCAGGATATTTTAAGAGTCACCTATCTACGCTACAACTTCGGTTAGAATTAATCTTAGTTCAGTTGCTTCACGGAACTTTAACCTAGTCAAACCCAAAAGTAAATTATATTGTGATCCACTAGTTTTTACTATTTTCCTATAGTTAGAATACGTACGTAAACTATCAATGTACTAATAATGGATTCCTGGGATTATTTCCAGATTTTTATAAAAAAAGTCATACTCGTAACAAATTAATAAAACTATTTGTGGTTGCGCTACGCAGTGAGCCGGCGTATTATTTTCGCAATAAAAAAGTAAATTATTACACATATAAATGTCGTAGTTTGTAGATTAATAGTGGCTTTCCGCAAAGTTTCAGGTAAGCCGAAGTTTTTTATATGAGCCTCGATAAAGTCGATCTGTGAGTCTGCGTATGTGTGTTATTAGTTACTAGTTACGCAAATAAACTATTTTTATCTTTAGATATATGTTATTGTCGATATTTAACAACATTTTTGTCTTTTTTATCTTTTACTTAATCGAAATAAATTTACCAGAAGTATCAAAAAAATATTGACCAAATATATTTTTATGTTTATAATTCTAAAGTAATGCTACAAAAAACAACTCAACATCACGCGTTATCTCCCGAAGGGGTAAACAGAGACGTGGTGTACGGGCAGTTTTCGTCAGTTATGTTATTACTCCCGTGGGCTAAACTCCGACCACAAACTTTGAGTTGCTACTGAGAATTTACAAATGAAATGCCAAATTTTATTAACTGCTTGTTCTCTACTAATGCAATGCTGACTTTAGTCGTATATAGTTTGCAAGTACAACTAGAGCATAGGACCTCAGGTTCAATCCCCAGCTCGAGCAAAGTACATATTCATATTAGTATATTTTCAAAACTCATTTGCAGCGTTCGAAATGGTGACCTGTATCAGACGATAAACAAACAGCTTAATTATAATGTTATCGGCTTACTCACGTAACTCTAAATACTATTACAATAGTACTAATAAAAAGGGGAAAAATGAACACATAGGTAGTCAAAGTCAAAGTCAAAATTATTAATTTGAAATAGACCGGGAAGGCACTTTTGAACGTCAAAGCAAATATTACAATATAAATAAAACAAAATGTCTGTCTGTCGGTCAGTCCTATAGTGAAGCTATTTACTCGTTCCAAAGTGTAGATTCCTATGGAGAGGTAGATATAGACTATATAGATAAATGTGAAACATTTTCCTTATATCATATTATCAAAATACGTGTTAACGTAATGGACTCCGGCACTAAGGTTACTAAACACACACATATAAGCGTTCGATCATAAAATATGAAGTTGATTGTAACAGAGTAAGTAATAAAATAAAATTAATCTCGCAGTCAGCGTCTGGTCCATACAAATCGGATCGGAAGCGACTGTCGCCGGCTGTTTGAGCTTATTCAAGTAATCCCGTTGTTATAATACAAATACCAACTCAATTTGCTGCAGCTCTGCTTACATATAAATGCAGTTGTACTTACATTTCCAACGTAGTTTAAGCTAAACTTGTGTTTTTTTTAGTTTGCTTTTTTCTGAAGACAGAAAATGTGGAGGGTTTGAAAAAATGGGATTTATAGCTTTAGTTTTTGTTATTGCTGTGTTCAATTAGTAGGTAATTTGTCGTGTGATGTCGATATATTGGTCTCCGTTCCTCTTCCCGTGGGTGTAATAAAGAAACTGAGAGACTATACATTAGATAGATAACGGGCAACAGTGCTCTCTGATAACGTCCTGCCTGCCAAGCATGGGGATTATAGCACTCATAGTCTAGTCGAACCATGGACTATCACGAACTGCAACATAGTAAAGCCACAATTTTTATGAATAATAAAAAAATAGATTTTACACAGCACTACTAAAATCTTTATATCAACTTCACTAGTTAAGATGACAATACATTGTTTCGATGACTGCTATGCTTGACATAAACACGGTATAAAGAAGAATCAAAAGCGTATAATAATACATTATGCTCGAAAAGCGAAAAAACAATGTTACTATGCAATATGCAAACGAGATTAGAGTAATGCTTAATGACCACTCACACATACACAGTTGTAATCTAACACAGAACCATTTTCTATGTCCAGTGTAAAATGCTCTAGTATTAGATATTTAGGTACTAAGATTTCCCTAACGGTTTCGAAATAGAAAGACAAACATTGATTCCCAGTATTCTCGCTCTGCGCCCGATGTAACTTACAACTAAAATGTTTCAAAGTTTACCTAAAAATATCTGCTGAGAAATATACCTGTGTTCAAACTGTAGATGTGCAGCATAATATTGTATTGTTACTATTTTTATCACTTAGTCTGTGAGTTTGATTCATTGACTGATTGAAACTTCTCTATTGTACAGCATATAAAACACAAAGGACACACATTTAAAATTAATATTAAAATGTGTCTTATCACTAAAAAGCGATCTCTTATAGACCTTTGGATGTATAAGCAATGAAAGATAACATGGAGAAGGGTAGCCCGCGATGTACCTACTGATACCTATTTATACTGACATTGCTAATCTAATCTTTCGTTGTAATAAAACGAAGTTGCAATGTAACTTGCATTCCATATTCAAGCCAAGAATACGAAGTAACAGTTTAGAAAATTAAAACAATAATGTATGTCGAATCCAACTTATTTTCTACGAACATAACGGTCACAAGGCATGTAATTTCCATCCAGTACACGTAGCAAACTGCTCGTAACATAACACAAGTTTAATTCTTAAATAGGTACACACCTAATCCTATGCAGCGTAACGCGTAACGTTGGCTACAAATTCAAATAAAGACACATTAAAATAAATAATGTAGTTGAGGCGAGTTCAAACAACATTAGTCAGCCAGATGGGAGTGCGGTCCGTTCCTCCGCTAGTTTTCGTTTGCGCAATCAGGAAATTAAATAAAGTTCGCGACCTCATATCTGGCCAGACACTTAAAGAATAACTTTATGCAAAAGTCATTTAAAGAATTGAACTTTGAATTTAGTTGGTTGTACTAACTTTGGGCCGAGACTAATTTGTTTTTTATGTAAGTACACTAATAGTGTGTAACAAGATAGTTATTACATTTATTACCAAAGCCATTATTTGTTACCAACCGCGATTGGTGCAAATGTGGTTGGTGAAGCTATTTGATACTTTGACAAGTTGCCAGCTTGCCGACTAAGCACCCTCACAAGACCATACCGAGTTACTATCGACCACAATCACATAAGTAAAGCGATGTACTGGATTTCTGAATTTTCAAGCCCTATTCAACTTGTTTAATGTGGAACGTGATTTATATAGTTAAAAGCAGCGTTCAATGATGATTTATATATCGTTAAACATTCGTACTTTTTTTGCTCCATTTCCAAATTTCAATCGTTGCATTTTTTATTTTACTTTTCAACATGAACGTTTCGATTTGAAGCCTATAAATATTGGATGATCGACGGCCTATCTTCGTTGTAAGTTGCAATCGACTGGGGTTAACGGGTTCTTAATGGCACTCGTGTGCTCGTAGCCAGTGTCACCATTTGCACATGATGCAAATCCTATCGATCAGATGATTTAAATTATCATACATTATATCTTAAAGCAGGGCCATCCATTGTATCTAGCTTATGAATAAAACAGACAAATATTGTTCCTTCAAAAGCATCTTCGTTCTTTCATTGTATCATTACCGTTTAAAATGTATTATCATATTTACTTGTACCAGAATAAAGTTACCTATTACAATTTTCTCAACGTGTTATAACGTAACCCGCGTCAAGGTTTATTTATTCTTACCCACTTCACGTCAATTTTCACGTAATGGGAAAAATGAATGGCAGCTGTCTACTGGTAGACTCTGTTAAAATTTTCATAGAGATTTAAATATACTTTGTATCGTAAATCTAGTGCTGGTACGATTTTTAACATGGCAGTGCCATGCTTCGGCACGAATGGCTTAACTGAAGTGACAAGTCAACCACACAAAATCACAAGAAACCGTCGTGGAACTACATTAGTATATGTTTTTTATTTAATTGGTTGGTGAGGCTACACAAAATATCATCTTCAATCACCAAATCCCAAATCCTCAAAAGTATCGTAACGTAGTTGTATTGCGGGTGTCCATAGGCAGAATCGATTTCTTATCAGGTAATGCGTCTGCTCGTTTGCCGCCCTATTCCATAAAAAGAAACAATAGTATCACCACGTTTATGTGTACTGTGCACCGTTGCGCAGTACTCGTGCCTCTCTTAAGGAGCCATTAAGTGCCAGCGACGCGCTTACCTAGAGCTGTTAGCAGTTGAACTCCAGCTCGACCTTACAAGAACGAGCATAAATATAAATACAAAATATGTCTCAGGCTTTTTTATTTTCAAGCCATATTGCACTTTTTATTTCTTTTGTTATTATATTCTGTTTTATGAAAGGTTTTTTAGTTTTAAGGGTTACTTCTGTATAGAACCCAACTTCACGGCTTTTATTGTAAGGGAGGAAATTTTTTATATTATGAAACAAGTAAGGGGAGGTGAGTAATTATATTTTGCCCTTAAGCCAGGCAAAGAACAAAGAAAGAGTCGAACCTGACATAGTGGGCACGACACCCGAGCTTGCAACCCCTCGATTAACGAGACCTAGCCGACTATCTAAATTGCATTGTGTGAAAATCAATAAGTATTATTTTTCCCTTCTTGAAACATCCCGTAATTATCTTTAAAGGAGTACTAAGTAGGTAAGTAAGTTCGACGTTTACGAACTATCATTCCCAACTCAGTATTCGAGTCCTAAGTAAAAATCGATGAAGACAGATTCGTATCTTCAGTGATGCCGTACCTACCACATGAATTTCCCTATTCACATCTTATCTGTTATTCATTACATTAACGTAGGAATGAGAATGGAACGCAAGCCTGGAGAAAATGCCTTGAAAAAGCTTCATACACGCAGTAGCATTACTTTCAAGCCGCAGAATGTATTCAGAAGCACATTGTTCATATTTTTTTCGAATATTCCTTGTTTACTTAGTGTTTTAAATTTTAAAGCATTCGTTGTGGAATGTGAGTGCGGCACTCAGCGTAGAGAACTGAAGAGACTGGTAGTGGTTGTGCGAGGCAGGTCGGGCGAAGTCGCGGGTGGCCGGGGCGAGCGCGCCGCGTCCCTGCCGCCGCCGCCGCGGGCCCGTTAACGCCCATGTACACTTCCACAGCACTACTAGAACCCAGCCAGAAAGCTCGGAAACTGTGAAACTTGAAACAGTTCCCGTTCTTAAGCGTAACTGAACGCCTTATTTGCAGTAACGACCACACCACGCCACTCTGTATTTATGACGCTCCTCAGTCAGCCTGCTCTATCACATCAAGCATTTGTTTGTACTCTTGAATGTATATAAACAATCCACAATATTCTCCATATCCTCTGAAAGGCATTTTTCACTGTGCACAGTATTTTCTTGGCAAACGGAGTGATTACCTTGTCCTTAATAATTTATTTGAGCTTCTACCAAGTAACACAAAGGCCAGTCTTATCTCTTGAATAAAACATCGTTTCTTTAGAACTGAGAGCAAATCGCAATGGTAGGTTTTCTTTATACTGTTTTCAAGTTAACAAAAAGCTAATTCGAAGCATATGTGAACCTTAACCTTAACATAGGCGCTTACTCATTAAACGATATTCGGAAATCATAGATATATTATACTACGTAGGTATGTCTATATTTCTAAGAATACGATATAAATTTACATATTTTCTATAGCATATTATGTAAATACTGTAGGTATTTAAATACGTTTAACAGACGCAAAGATTAAAACGTCGTTTTGCCTTTTAAATTAATAAATTAATTTAAAAAAATATATATGTGTAAGTATGTCATTACTGCACACATTGCCTTGTCTTCATTATCTCTATTTTTAAATCCACATTTATAAACCGTTCGCGTACCCTTTCGTTCATAATTTAATAATAGTGAGGTCAAAAGCAGCAATAAATTTGCCAAAACCTCAACTATCTGCGTCGAGCAATCTCTTAGCAAATCCTTTATCACAGTGAAACAAACAGACTAGCAGAGTTGATTTCATGTTTCATTTTTCCAATTCCCGAGCGGAGTGTAATATAGACTGAACAGAGCCAACACTTCGTTACAAAATAAAACATCAAAACAGTTTAATTAAAAATGTTTTCGAAGGTAACATGTGCAAAGTATATGTTTAATTACAATAACATAATGAAAGAGTGAGGCAATATTTGACGGTTATTTAATGAAAAAACAAGCGCGATATAAATTTACGTTCAAGCATCGTCCATGTGCGGCGAGTTTGAGTGCAATATTGCCAATATAATTTGTCCCGCGTGTTTCGGCGTGGAACCACTTTCGTATAACAGTATAAGTATTTATTTGCTATTCGTCTTGTATTCCAAAGTAGCATGGTTGCAGTTGCCAACTCGGTTACCGCTTGCATAATTTTGCTTGAGAAATTGTAAAGACGGACGGCAAAATTGAAACGTGGCCTGTATCTTCCTTTGTTATATCGCTGCACAGTACCGTTACACTGTCATATTTCTTAAGTAATATCATGTCTGGTGTACCTTGAAGCGAACATAAATTTTGAATAAACAAGTTGCAGTGCTTTTAGCAGACAAGCATCGAGATAAAATAAGTTGGATACTAATTTTGTTGAATATTGTTGAGAACAATTTATGCAGTCTGCTTCGTATAGTATATTTGCATAGTACAGAATATTCTTTTTAATTAATTTAATTAATGCTACTGTAGGCGTTGGAGTTAACGATAATAGTTCGTAATTATTCACAATCGGACACGGGTTCCGTCCGAACAAGCCTTAAATAGCTTTTATAAAAGATTCAGACCAGAAAGAGCAGCCTACATTTGTACCTAACAATTTAGTGCCGTGTAAACCTTTCTTCAGAGACTTTTGTCTCGAGGACACAAAATCGATGGACAGTAGACCTAAATATCACATGACTCGTGTTTTACGAGTATCGAAGTATCTCCCGTACAAAATAAATACGTCCGTTTGAGTTATAAAAAGACAAAGGTAGGAACGGCGATCACGTATCCAAGCCCGTTTATCCCAAGCCACTAGCACGTATAAATCTCTTTATGCGAAAACAAGTTTTGTGACTTTACAATGTTTTATCCTGACATTAAACTGTAAGTTTTTGGACGTGCATACACGAAACGTATGTGCAAACCCCTCGGGAATGTATCGGAACAATGGTTGCACTTTACAAATACTATACTTTTTGTTAAGACGTGTAAACATTGTATGTTAAAAGATTCAGAGGATGCCTCCAGCGTTATCTGTTTACTACGCTTTGTACTTGTGTATTCTGTATCTTTTGAGCTCAGTGCTATAGTACTGCGCAAAAATAACCGAATCTCAACGACCAACGAAATATATTCAATAGATCGGAACTAGAGCGATAGATAAATGACGTTCCAGCGCCTAAACCCGACAACGGATTTTTGTGAAATTTGAATTTTTGATGAGCACACGGAATGGAATAAACCCTGTTGTGGATTTTAAAATTCTCGTCTTTACATCAAACATAATTTCTCTTATTTTATTTATGTCGTCGCCATTTTTTTGTCAGTAAGTAAACTAATAGTTTTAATTCAAATAGTACTCGAAATATGACCTAATCTACCTGTTCAAGTAATTAATTTTACATGTCTACCGCAATACAGATAAACAATTATGCCTGATTAGGGTACGGAATGTGATTTTAAAACGGGCAGGTTGACGCGTTTCAATGTTCCAAAAAGCCACCGAAAAATGTTTCATAGTAAATGTTTTCTCATTGTTGTATCCACGAAACAGTAAGGGATACGGAACGTAAATAATAAACACGTGTGCAAATGTTGTTTTTATGGAACAATTTTAGGCTAGGAATACACGTATTTTATGCCTCTTATTGTCTGTTACGATTAGTTGAATGTATTTAATCAACGTCGTTGTATTGCTTGGATTTTTCTTATACACATAGTACTTTTAAGGACACAGTAGACGGTACAGGAATGCTTTAGTTCTAAACATTGGATTAAACCAAACATATAAAGCTGGACCAATCTCTATTTAATAGATTTTCAACTTAATTACACAACAATACAGTTGAAAACTGGTCTTTAGGTAGAAATGTACCTACGTGCGTGTATTCGAAGCTTAATGGTGGAACACAGACGACGCGCGGTGTGGTGCGGGTCTCGGCTTAGACGAGTTTGTGCGGGACACTGCGCGTTGCCCGAGGGCAATCACTGCAGTCCGCCGACTACCAGTGAATATTTTACGTCAAACCACCACCCTTATCCAATACAAACCAATGTAATTACCCCGACATAGCCCGATTGTAGCGCAGCTCTAAATTTCCCTACCTTTTATTTTTCATTTTAACTCTTCCACTTGATTGGATTTGAGTAATTAAAACGAATTTCATGCAATTCATACTCGAATTGTAGTTGGAGCTAAAGCAAATACACATACGAGCAAAAATACGTTTTTTTAACAGGTAATATTAGCCATACCACTCCAAATGAATCCGTAACATCAACTTGAATTGAACTATTATAATTATAACAAGCTACCCATAAAACTACTTTAAATAATTTCTCTGCGTGGAAACCTGATTGAATTTCGCGATGAGAGCAGCTGATAGATTTCGCATGGACAGTAGTAATATAGATATAGAGACGTCGCGCCGTAGCGTCGCGGCTTGCGGTCCGAGAGCTCACAAACCGGGCACATACACCCCCGGGGATTCTCAGCTCTGCCCCAACATACTAACAAAGTATCGACTACTTCGCCTTTTATTAAAGCAATTACGTTTATTTTCCGTCCAACGCTGAAACTTATTTCCCTCGATCCTTGTACAAACTACATTACAAACGTCGTATTTATTCAACGCTCGCTATTGTAGCAAAGATTCTTTATTCTCGAAACTCAAAGCAAAGCCGCCACAAGCCGCGTGAAGCGAATGCTAGTTTAAAGATTGGAATGGAGCATTAAGTTGTAAAAGATACCTCCGGCACTCGCCGCCGCCCGCCGCCGGCCGCTGTGGTAGCCCATTTGGCTCAATGCGCTTGTACCACTTGTGTGTCATTATGTGTCAGAGAAAACACTCGTGTTGATTATTTTCTTTCACACTTTTTGATTTTAATAATATTTTACTTCACAAAATCAGGGACAAAATGAATATTTTCTTACCTTGCAATACACCGTTTTATTAATTGAATAGTAATAAAAATAACACCTAATTAATCACAGCCCATTCATTTGCTGACGACAACAGTGGAAAATTGATAATAAAGTAGGCACGGCATCGTAAAATACGGCGTAATTGTCGATATCCACCCCAATGATTTATCAATATCGCACGTACCAGAACAACTACGAAAATCCGATAAGTGTGGATTGGACACGCATTAAACGGAGGTTCCGCAGTTAGGGTTTAAATCTATATTACTGTAAGCACCCATCGCCTATTCAATACCACTGAAACTCATAGTCAAATCGCTTTCAACTTTAATACCCTATTGATGACTCCTTATCGTTGAAAGCAAGTACTTGTAATTTCAAATAATTTAATTAGGCTATTAACAAAAATAACAGGCTCTATTGAATTCAATCAGACTGTTATTGAATGAAAACCAATTATTTTTCTGGACGACTGACCTCACTTAACTCACCAACTTTTTTTTTCTTTACATTGCGTTTAACAATGACTTACAAGTAATTAGCACGGGTTCTCCTCTCTTAAAAGCTACCATTTAGTTCTATAACCTGAATACGTTAACTAGAAACCTCTTTCGTACTAAAAATTGAGTAAAAATATATTTAATTTAATTTTAAACCGTTGCGCAGCGGAATCCAAAAATTCCGAATAATAATAAATCGCTTTTATGATTATTGAATATTCGTTTACTTGTTTTTTAAAATAGCTTTTGATTTTATCCAATTAATGACAGGCTTTTATCGAAATATTGTGAATTTATTAAGATAGGTACCTAGGTAAGTGGATTCAGTTGCCTTATCTCGCTGGAAATGCTACAGTGCTGATCTCAAAGATGTCGTAGAATTTTTCAGCTCGTGTCAAGAAGGCAAGCATCTTTTATACTTTGTAATAAACATCTTGAGAATCAACCAAAGTTTTATGTTGTTGTATTATATTACCTATGTAATCCGACATCAATATCTACATACTTAGCGTATTGCTTTCTTTTTTCTTTAATTATGTTATTAATCCTAAATAATAGAGACTTACCGGAGCTCCGGCTCGAAAAGCAGGAACGGGGTGGTTTTTAGACAGTAAGGGTCTGACACTGTCTCTCGCCTCACCCAAGGTGGGAGAGGTCATTGGATGATTTTCCCCCTTAAAATAATAATAATAGACAGTGAACAATTCTAGACTTGAAAAAAATGCCATTAATAATAAAGAGTGAATAAGACCACCTGAAAAAATGCCTTTGTCTCGTTCGTGTTCAGCTCGCTTACAATCACAATATTTACATTTTATTATCTACTATCTACATTCTAATAAAAGTAAATCTCTTCAATCAATCCCAGTTAAAGATGTGGGCGAGTAGTGAATGAATCTACCTTCTATACTTATATTTAAAAAAAACATTTACTATTATTATTATTGCATACCTACGCATGTTTAACCTAAGTGAATTGTAACTTGATCTTGTTATGTCTATTTATACAATATGACCCCTGCCCTGGTTCGATTCGATCCCAAAGCATTATTGGGTTATATGTGGGTGTATACACTAAGCAGATAAAATGTACCTAATAAAACCACTCCCTTCTCTTCCTGCGGGTCACTTTGACAGAGACCAAACGTCACGCCTTTTATCCCCGAAAATGTAGGCCATGTAATGTACCCATTGTACCACTTTTCACCATTTGTGTTATAAGTCCCATGTAATAAGGGGTGAGCCTATTGCCATATACCGGACACAATTCGAGAGCGATACGATAACGAAAGCGCTAAGCGAAAGATTAATTTGTGAGAACGCTACATTATTTTATCCCTATAATCAAAGACCGAAGGAATCTCATGTAGGTAGCTAAATGCCAAATACGAGCACCTAGCGTGCACGACAACTAACCTGTCATGTATCTACACTCCCACATTGAATGATATAAATACCAACATACGTAATTAAACATACGGCTCAGCCAGGATGCCCGAGGTACCAACATAAAAGGAAGGCAATTTTCCCGTAATACATGTCACACACACTCACTTCGTAGAGTTATTTGTCTGACAGTTAATTGGATACCCAAATACATTTATAATCAGTGCCAAATCGTCGAAAGATCTGTTTACTGTACAGAAATGTAGGCTTATTCGAGTAATTCGTACATAACATTATCGCAATGTCTTTTGTGAAACAAGTGGAAACGTGTGTGTGGTTAAAAGCAAATTAGCCTTCTGATTGTTCCTAATAGTTAAACGCTTAATACTTGCATAATACTTATCTTCAAAAAACAATATCATCAATAAAAAATACGAAAACCAAATTAATTTTAGGTACCTCCTTGTGTTAAATATTACAGGAGAGTGTGAGTAATAACACGATTCATAATATTTTTCGCCATCAATCATACGCAAAACCAATATTTCAAGCAAAAGTAATGTTGATGCAAATATTTTTGTTACACAAAGCTGAAAAGGTATACACAAGAAGGTGTGCCCTAATGTACGAATCTTTTGCTATGTATTCGTACCACAAACGTTCTTAAATAAATAGTACCCTCGAACAAGACTGTAACTACGCAATAGCAAATAGAGCCCCGGGATATGAAGTCGAAGGGGCTGCCCTTTCCCAGCGCCCACTGAACTCCGACTACGCAACATTTCCATAAAAAAAAAAAACCTTTTGTCACCAATGTTTCAGGTAAAAAAATGCTCAGACTGAAATCCTTCTTTTTGTTCTACAATCAATAATTTCACAGTCACAAGAAAGCCTGTAAAACATTAATGACTTTAAAATTAAATTTTTTTTCGACCAACAATAATATAAAATTCATGGCCTACGTTACGTTTATTTCTCGTCGTAAATCCTTTAAAGTTTAATAAATCAAAATGCTAGGTGACGAAAACCGCATTGCATTGGATTCTTACCGAAGGTTCAGGTCCCAGAGGACTAAATAAAACAGATGTTACCTTGCCTATGACTACACGAGTCTGACACTTTTACGAGCGTAACTTTATATAAAATCTGATGTGTATCATTTATGTACGTGACCTATTTATTTAGGTACTAGCATAAGGTATGTAGTTAGTAGATATAGTGTCGCCGATGCGAAGTTAAAGTCAAGGCTGTTTGCACTCAAACGTACTTTAGCCCTTAGATGTTCCCGAACATATATTTCGTTGTAAAAACATTAAAAACTTATTTTCAGTTATATCGTTAGAGGTCCATGAAAAAGCAAAAGTTTGTATGTAACGTAGTGTACAAACTTTATTCGTTTGCAGTTTGTGAGTTTCGCAATGAGAACATTATTATTTCGGTCCCTATTAAACCGACTTTCCTCCTATTAATGAAGCCATTATAAGACTTCCTGCCTTTTCCATCAAGTGGACCGCGCTCTTAGCAGTGCCGCTATATAATATTACAAACAACGATATAGCTATACATTTATCTAGTAATGTATCGTGAAATCCATCCTACATTCAAAACAAAAAGGTATAGGTTAGGTTAGTACTATTGTAGATAGTCTCATATGGGCTTCTTGCCATTTTTCAACACAGAAAGATCTTCAAAACTATTAAAAATTATGTTACGGTATTCCACTCAACAATAACTATTTCGCTTTAAACAGTACCGAACAGATTCTAGAACAAGTACCTAGTAAGTTTACCATGCATTCTAAATTGCTAATAGGTTATCAACTATTCATGTTTCACCAATAGGTACAACATGCAGCACCTACATGCATAATGAACGATCTCGATAGCGGCATCCATTACAGACCTCGGACATAACCTACAGCTTTTATAGTGAACTGGCTTTATCCCGTGATTTTGTCTGCATACCTTACGCCCGAATACTCAAACGCTACTCAATTTTAAGTTGTATTTAAATATCGTGCTATCTCTGTCATTTTATAAAGAATTGATAGTGACAGAACTACTTACATTTGAGAGCGTCTTAAAATTGAGTAGCGTTTGAGTATTCGGGCATTAGTTCCTAAAAGTAGCGTACAATTTGTCAAGTTCTTTTTTATTAGCTGTAAGTAGTTTAATAGCTATGGGTTTTTGTAGTTTCGTTAAGGTGTTTTTGCAACAATCGCATACCATGGTAATTATTCTGATGATGTTGAAGAAATGTTCGGCCCCATTGGGACCCACAATCCAAATCAACCTCGTCAGCAGTAGCTGACCTGAGGATTATGGCTCTCGGGTTCAATTCCCTCGCCAAAAAATAACAATTGTTTGGCCTACCGCTACCGCTGTAGAGGAAAATTTTATTTGTAAACATATGGTATTTCAACAATGTTTATTTTAGTAAGTATTATTGTACAAACCGAATAGTATCGATTGCTAGAGGCTTGAGGTTAGGCAGACAGGATTGGAATATAACTACAAGCTAAGGGATAGCCGATCGCAGTTTAAAATATTCATGTTATAATAAATTGTTTTCTCGCTCATCCTACTCGCAAATACACAACAGTAATTCACACTATTCCCATGTTAGTCCTCATGTACAGTCTGCCAAGTCATGAATGGAAATCACCTAGTTCTATAAAAAATATTCAGGTACTTATTGAGCTGTCTCATATCAGCAAAGAGGTAAACTGTCATCTTCTTTACAGACGACGCGTCTCTTCTTTGTAAATATCTCTTTGAAACTTGCTAATGATGCTAACGTTGGACGGGTAAACCGCAGATAACAGTTAGGTGTTAGACCGTAACTTTTTAGGATAGCTATTGTGCATAATTACTAACAGGCGGCCGCTTACGGTAATGAACCATTTCCTGCAATTAGGTAACTCTAACCACTCGACTAGGATATCTACAGATTGTCACATTTTATGTTTATCTTGTTGAGATTTTATACATTTATTCATTACACCACATAAGTAAAGTACAATCGTGTTTAAAAGCTTACTTTCTTCATTTTGTAACTCCTTTCAGTGCACTAGGCTCTTTATCCCATAAAAAGGTAAAATATTTGCTCATTCCTAGCAAATACAGCGAAAGATTTGACCACAAATGCATTTTCTTGCTCACAGGTGTTATGTTTTGGATGTTTGCCAGAAACTGAAAGCAATATCGCACCTCTTTAATTGTACTGTGAAACGCAATTTTACAAAGCGCCGTCTAAACTGTTTCTTTCGATGTCAGTTGGTAATAAATAGTTTAGAATATCCTGCATTTGTGTGGATACCTGTGGACACCTATGTACTGTGCCTATATGCGACAGGCACCTATATCGTAAAGAATGTTTTAAAATGTTAACGCTTATATTTTTACATGTAGGTACGAATATGTTATGACACGTCGCTCTACGATAAAATAAACACCCAGTTTTTTACTCTTGATATCGCCTACCCTGTTCTATTGAACACCAGTAATTCCCCCTAAATTACGGCTCTCGAAAAAGAAAATGTTGTTTGCAGATGACATGAATACATTCATTCACAGATGGATATTGCCGCTCACCCTTCTCGCAGTACGCAATTACGTCCTTTAGCGCCCTTTGGTGACCTTTCATAACACCACGGTAAGTGATGATGCAGACCTATTCAATCCCGAGATTCACAGTTTGAAGCTTCGAGACAATTTTAAATAAAGCAGGATGATTCTAGATTTCCCTTAGAATTCTAATCGGGGGTTCTGAATGTATTCTATAAATGTCGATGGGTAATTCCTTTCTGACTTTCTTCGGGATTTGTGTGTGTCAGGTACAGATGTTTGCTGGTCTTTGAAACATCTTTTTTTTTCTTAAAATGTTTGTAATATTTTGTGTTAAGATGAATCAAAATTGATATTGATAAACCTGCCTCGCTATGTGTTATCTGGCAATGCACTTGCTAATGAACCTTTAATCACGACGTAGCCTGGCGGTAGGCCAGGAAACATTCACTTACGTAGGTGACTACATTTAGTTAATTGACTTGTCTACAAAGTAATTTATGTCGTAACATAATTTTATTTTTAGAACGCGATTAAATTAATTAGTCCTATTTTGGAATCTTATTTACCTACATATGTACCTACTTACGTAAATTTTTAGTCTTGCAAATCTTTCGTCTAGTGGTCCAGAGGGACCTATGCATATAAGACCGTTATCAGTAGGTAATAATTGTCTCTTTTTATTGCCATTAAAAACGTTGCAGGGTGTCTATAAAAAGGTACGTTTTATAATTTATGTTTTTTGATGATATCAGTATACGATATCATTCTAAGTATATGATATAAGGTTAAATGTACCAAAAGACTACTATTTATTACATTAAAAGAGTAATAATTTAATTATATAGAAAAGTATAAAAAGCTAGCCGTTTTTCTCGCGATTTGTGGTTTTTTTTAAAATATGCAGCTTTTTATTGGAGAAAGACAACATCAAGACAGTAGCAAATAGTCGGTGTAAAACAAAAACATAAATGTTTTCTTGTATTTCCTCTTAAAGATAGTACTTAATTTTTCAACGAAAGCATTCTATAATTTCTATTCAATTTCCGAATGAACAAATTGACGTCAAAAGTCATTGTCATTTTTGTTGACAACTGACAGTTGACAAGTACTTGACGCATGTGTAAAAAGTGAGGTTATATTGTACATGTGAATTTAACCGGAGGTGGCCGTGTTGTTGATATTATCAACATTGGTTTTTATCCATTAAATTTAGTGCCTTCGTTTATTATAAAAAATGGTATCAGTAAAACCTAAAGTGCCGCTAAAGGCAAAGAATAAGAAAGACAATAAGCCTGTTAAAATTGAGAAGCAAAATAAAAAAGCGAAGCCGCAAAAACCAAAACCAAAACTTACTCCACCATCACCGAAAGAAACAAAAATTGTGAAACAAGTTAAGGAGGAAATTAAAAAAGAAGATGCATCGAAGAAGAAGGCTAAATACGTGATGCCTACAGCGACTATCACAGACGATTTAGTTAACTCTTGTTTGACTGCTTTGCTTGATGTTATTGTCCCCAACGATAGACAGAAAAACAAAATCTTCGAAGACGAGAAACCAATATTCGCTGAAATCCACTGTATGAAAATACAGAACACTAAAGGAAATGTAAGATTGTAAGTAAAAGAAATTCTACATTGAATTTGTATTGTCACACTATTTCATAACATTATTGTAATACTATTATTATTTATCATTTCCAGTGTACTACCACATAGCACCGTTGCTTCTACTGGCGAAGTGTGCTTAGTTACCCCAGATATCAAGAAAGGAAGAAAACATGACCATGAACCCACTATTGACCGCTGGGAAGAAATCTTAAGGAAGGAAGGTGTTACTGGGGTAGGTGTTTCAAACACAATATCTAACAGTATGTAAACAACTGTACTAAGTAACTTTTTCTGACACTGTATTACTACTATTTCAGGTCAAAACAGTATTACCAGTGAGACAGCTAAAGGTGGAGTATGACCAATTTGAGCTGAAACGCAGACTGTTAACTCAACATGACTTCATAATGGTAGACACTAGAGTACTCAACCATGTCTCACACATTTTGGGAAAGATGTTCTTCAAAAAACATAATATGTTGGTCCCTGTTAGAATTAATGAAGAGAAAAACTTAAAGAAAAGTATTGACATTGGTCTTAGGACAGCTATTTTACGTCTAAGTGAAGGAGAGACTTCAACAATCACTGTAGGTCACACGGCTATGCCTAAAGAGAAACTAAAAGAAAACATCATTGCTTTAGTCCACCAGCTACAAACTAAATTCCCTGGTGGAGAAGCCAACATTAGGGCCATATCTTTGAAGTTGCCACTATCAGTGTCACTTCCTCTATACCTCACCTTACGTAAGTACCAGGATTTTTAAACAAGTTATTTAACTAATAACCTTAATGCTAGTATTATAAAGTATGTTTTTCATTTTCTAGGGCCATCTAGCACAATCAAACCACCAAGACTAACTCAAAAGAGACCTAAGCACTACACTGTGTTGGAAGATGAACTATCAACAATGCCTGGCAAGGTTGTCAGGGTAGCTCCTGATGGTACTGTCAAGCTGAAGAATCTTAAACAGGCTCCCAAGACCAGGTAATCAATAGTTTTTGTTAATATAAATATCATAGCTTGAATAGAAATTAACTTTTGTTTTTGTGTGTATGTAGAAAAATCCATGCTGTGTACTTTCCATACTTGTTAAATATTTCCTTACAATTTGAAGAAAGACCTTAAGACAATAAAAATATGTAATACCTAATATTTTGCATAACTTGCATTGGTTTAGCTTAAACACTTTAGATAGATACCTAGGGATACTTTTAAATGTTAATATTTATATGTATTATAATTTTTACAGCAAAAACAAGAAAGTAGTGGAAAGAGAGGTTGATGATGAGGAGGAAGAGGAATTAGAGGATGAAGACGACAGTGAGGAATTAGAAGAATCAGAAACAAATGATGAATAGTTAAATATAAATCTTTATTCACATTTTACAGGCTTGTAAAAAATCATGTCTTCATTGAATAAATGAGATTTAAACATATTATATAGAATATTTTTTCTTATGCAGCTGTGTTATCAAAGTTTATGGAAGATGCATTTATAGACCTCCTTATTGGCCATACTTTTTTGAATTTCTTAAAGTTCTTAAGAGAGGTATTGTGGACAGTACTACTAATATCAGTCTCAATTAGTGATTCTCGCTTTACAATCAAATTATTACAAGCAGTTACTATGGTGCAACATAAATCCAGTTTATTCATTTGTTCTTCCAATTCTTCAGACTTTTCTTTCTTCAATGTAGGTAATGCATTGGAATTAAGCTCCATCAACTCTTTTAGTTTAGACCCTCTCATTGCTGATATCTCATCTGTTGTAAGTGGCTGGACCTTAGGAACATTCTGTTTTTCATCAACTGCTTCATCAGAATTATTTTTCTTTTTGTTAAAGTTAAAAATGCTAAAGTTTTGTTTGGATGTATTATTAGTGTCAGTCTTGTCAATAGTAACCTGACTATTTGGAACCACACTTTGAACAAAGTTGAACAGATTTTCATCTTCATTATTGTCATCCATTTTCCTCTTCTGTGGTCTTGCGAGATTGAGTTTCTTAACTTTATTTCCTGCTGTATTGTTAGTGGAGCCAGTTTTCACAAAATTAAATATATCACTACTGTCATTATCGGATGTTTCTGGTGGGTTTTGTAACACTTCACTGTTATTTTCTTTATCCATAGCCACCTTTTTTGTGGGGTTCACTGACTTATCATCATCTGACAGTCTTCTTTTAACGCTTTCAGTTTTTATATTGGCTACCAAGCAAGATGTAGCTAGCTTCTTGTTTGCATTTGCTTGCCCTTCAGTTGTGACCTCATTGAATTTTCTCTTATGAGAATGTCCATTTGCATGGTCTTCAGACATCAAACTCTCATCTATCACAACATTTTCATTTTTCTGTTCAGACGCAGAGTCTTGGGATTCAGGGGCCAACACTTTTGTGTTTTTGGCAGGTGCTGATGTTTGCTTCACTACTTCTGATGTGAAGCTGAAGTTAGGATTACAATATTTGTTCAATGAACAATATAATATAGCTAGACCGATCTCTGCATCAGCCACAACTCTTTTACCTTTATTTTTTAATTGGGCAACAATGTCATTGATTGTTTTCTTCTGTGATTGAGTTTCCTGACTGGCACCAGTGGCAATATACTGAATTACAATCACATCTTCAGCACATAGCATTGAGGTTGTCATTCTGGATTCACTCAATAGCATTGGAGTGGCACCACTTTTAATCAACACAGTTTTATACATCTCATGCTGTCTTTTTGAGAAAAATACAAACTTCTTTCCCTTAAACAAAGCCTTGCGCCGAGAATCTGGCAGGAATGAGACAACCTCTTTGTTGAGTGTAGATTCCACTATGTTTGGTAGGTACTCAGTTGGATCTGGCAAAGCCTTGAAACTTGCTACATTCTCAAGACACTTGTTCCAAAAATCAACAGTGACAATATCAGATCCTTGCACCAATGCTAGCACAACTTTGATAGTCAATGTAATAGCAGGCATAGTTAAGTATTTGCAAGTGTCATCCCAATCTCCCTTCAAAATGCCATCAATTTTAGATATAGTCAGTTTTAAATTCTGAAGATTTTCTCCTTTCAATGTTGAAGTACATGTTACAAGATCTATAACTTTAACTTTCCATACACTGAATAATTTGCCGAACTTTACAACATCATTCTCCTGTAATTTTATTTTTACATTATGTTCGGCTTTGTTGGAATTGACAAAAGTTCCGTATCTAGAACCTAAATCTTGCAAAAACAATTCGTTATCAATTACGGTCAGCATTACATGCCGTCTACTTAATGAAGCATCATCAGGGATAGCAAAGTTACATGCTTGGTTATCAACATTTCTTCCTACGACTGTTTGATTAGATGAAACAATATAAATGACTCGATTATCATGTTCTGCTGTCAAACACCACATATTTATTAATTACTTTTTAAACAAGATCAAAATATGAAATTAAACAAACTGATGTGATTTACGATAACACCAACTTTGTTGTTGACATTTAGGTGACAATGACAGGTACGGCACAGACTAAAATATAAACACAGATTATAACGCTATGAAAAATAACAGCTGACGTCTTTATGGACGTCTTGGCTATTCCAGTGACATTGACATCATTGACAAGTACATCTCCATGGCAACGATTTATGACAGAACAGCAAACAGTATTTTGTTTTCAGTTTTTAAGATTTGAAGAAGAAAGTTCTTGAAAAGTAACAGCATAAAACACCCAATATGTTACCGGGAGAATATACTATTACCTAGTATTCTATTCGTAAAAATATTTTTTCATATTTTTTCTTTAATTAATACATTTGCTGTGCTCCTACAATGACTTTGTATATTGATACAAAACTTAGTTTTAATGATGGTAATGTAGTATCAACAGTGGGAACATGGCACCCTTCCCTGCCTCTATTGGCTATAGGATCATATAATCAAGAGAAAGGAGGTTTTGTTACTATATTTCAAGAAAATGTAAGTTACTTGCAAATCTTACTTAGAAACTTTTAAGTCTTACTGACAAATTTTTATGTGTAATTAAATAAGCGTTTTATTTTAAGGGTTTGCCATTGGAAGGATGTGACTGGCCAATACTATTGTCCAACCAAGTAACGGCTCTTGCCTGGCACCCAATAAGACGTCTCTTAGTTGTTGGTTGGGACGGTGGTGAGCTCTACATCTGGTTAGAGTACTCATGGGCACGCTTGGAGGCTCCCCATAATGCTGCCTTGACATCGGTAGCCTTCAGTTTAGGAGGAGGTAGACTCTTGGCTTCAGATGCCGCAGGCTCTTTATCAGGTTGGCAGTCTGGTACAGGTGCACCACTAACTTCTTTTCACCACCAACTCGGGGATGTTATAACCCATATTACTTTCTGTACACCACGGCCAAGTTCTGAAACATCTATTAGAGGATTGGCCCGTGCTGCAGTGGCTGGAGATGAGAATGCTTTGGATGCACTGGCTGCATGGAGGCCTAGGACAACTGCCCGAATGAGGGAAGGTGCCCAACCAGACAACCATTCATGTTATGCTGCTCAAGATAATGGAGTAATCTTATTCATAGATCATAATGGAGCTTGCTCTGAGGTGCTGAATGCCCCTGGGAACATTATATTTATGGGTATAATCAGCAATATCTACCTTCTGGTAGCTTGGGAATCTGGTGGAGCTCTTAGTTTAACCAGATTTGTTATGTCTGATGATGGTTCCTTGATGACAGATACCCATGTAAGAATGGCAGCAAGAAATGGCCAGTGTATAGTTCTTGCAGGTAACTTTTATGTGGCGGTCATTACTGGAGACAATCTGATCAGGGTTTGGGACAGTGATACTGGGGACAATGATGTCTTGCCAAATGAGAGGGAGGAGATTGTTGCAGGGGATATCTTTACAAGCATCAGTTACAGCAATTTGAGTGATACTCTTTGTTGTGGGACTTCCCAGGGCAACCTGTATCTGTGGAGAAGAGACCATAGGAATAATTGGAAACTTATTAGTAGTACTTCTGTGAAAGGTACTGTAAAGGAAGTTAGCTGGGGTTCAGAAGGTTTAATGAATCCATTGTTGCATGTAAATTGCATCACAAGTGCATTTGTTCTTCGAGAACAACCTGTCTGTTGGGGATATTCTCCTAACATACATATGGTGCAGAAATCTGCTAATGAAGTTGCTCTTACTAGTAAAAGTAATGTGACATCAATGATCAATACCTCAATCACTATAAGAGCATTTGCTTTTAAAGACCAATACATTGCTCTAGGAGATGGTAAAGAAGTCCAGGTATGTGTAGCTGGCTTTCTCCTTTTTAACATTTAAACAGATACTTTTACAATGTGACACTAATCTTCAAACTTAAAATTTTCAGATTTGGATGTGTAGTAAGGACAGTGACATAAAATTCTCACTCATAAGAAGTTTTCTGTGGAAAACTGATGTTTTAATCATTCATAATGATGTCCTAGTTGGAGTTGTTAATCCACACATAGAATGCTACTCTATAGCAGGAACCAGCTTGGGCATACTACCCAGCACTGAAGGCGAAGGTGAACCAATCGGTGTCACAAATACAAACAAGTTTATCGTCATTGCCACTATGGATGGCACCCTCAAACTAGCTGAGATCACGAAAAAAGGTCTAAGAATGCCATACCCTCCAAAAAATTGCTACCAAATGATTGAAGATTTTGGTGAAGTCATGAGAGCGTCAGTTAATTGTACTGGGCGTTATATATCGCTCAGTATCGCTAATGCTGGCTTAGCACCGGATCCCAGACTATATCTGTGGGATGTAGCAAATGACGTCATTACAAATACCCTTATAGCTGAAAACTCCACCCCTCCATTTCAAAGTGTCCCTATAGCAATTTTATGGGACAGTAATGACCCAAGGATTGTTGCCGTGCATATGAGATCAGCTGATCTCGATCGCATACATCTATTCTTGTGTCACGAAGGCAGTCTTTATGAATATAGAAATTGGTGTTCAAGTTCTGAAGATTATTATATGAGTGACTTTATGCTATGCTCTTTATACTCACCGTATGTTGTCATTTTATCACAGCAAAACATTAAAACAATATTGATCAATGAGTTTGCAGATATAGGTGAAAATGACCCTGCAAATATTAGACAAGTACTGGACTTTCTGTACTATATGACTACTGGGTATTTGGAAAAAGCAGTTGTCGTAGGTACTACTCTAACAGGTGGCAAGAATTCTATTATTTGGGATAGCTTGGCGAAGGTTTGCGTCGCACGCAAGCGTCCCGATGTCGGTGCTGTATGCTTAGGCAAGATGGGGAACATCAAAGGCGCTTTGATGATGCGCAAAGTGATGAGCGACGATAACATGGATGACACTTGTAAGGTTGCAGTATTAGCTGTCAATCTGGGTATGATCGAAGAAGCTGAAAACCTGTTTAAAGAAGCACAAAGACCAGATTTGATCACTCGGTTGATATCAGCAAAGGAAGGCGGTCTGAATGAAATAACCAATGGGACTCACGAAGGGGAAAATATACTACTGATAAAGAGTGCGCAACATAAGCTAGCTAAAGTTCTGTGGTCAAATGGGGAAACTGGTGCCGCTTTAAAATTGTTTGAAAGTGCTGGGACACTGGTGCCTCATGTTCCTAGAATGCTTGTAGCACAGGGACAATCTGGCATACTATCACAGTATGTGGCTAATTCGAACGATGCCAGCCTAATAACGTGGTGGGGGCATTATTTAGAAAGCATTGGTGATCTAGATGGTGCGTTGGAATCTTACGCCCGAGCCAATGATTTTGGAGAACAGACCAGACTTTTGTGTCATCAGGACAGAGTAGAGGAAGCTGAAAAACTATGTCAGAAGAACAGATCATCACTCTACCAAATGGCTCGGTATTTAGAAATGCAGTCGGATAAAACTGAAAGTGCAGTAAAGGTAACAACGTGTTTCAAATACCTTCTTCATGTGAAGCAATAAGGTTAATTTAGTGCCAACAATAACGTACCGATTTATCTCCGATTTGTCTTTACAGATGTATATAAAATGCGGGGCAGTTTCGTCAGCCATTCGAGTAGCTGCGGAGGCAAGTGCGTGGCACCTCGTTTGGCGCGCAGGTTCCACATCACCCACACACGCTCTGCACGCAGCTTCCATACTCGAGAACGCTGGACAGACAGAACAGGCCATAGCTCTGTATCAGAAAGCAGGTAAACCAAATACAAGTAGGTACTTGTTACGCTGAGGAGGGTTAATAAACATACCTACCTAGTCTACCAACATAGAAACAAGAAAAAATCGTCGACGTAACCCAAAATTCTTCACTATCAACCGGAATACGTCCTCTGTTGATTAAAGGCTGTTAACAGAAGATCTAGGTACTGATACGCTTAGACTTTGGCGGCTCACTTGAGACAAGCGAATACACTCACACGCTGCTGCATTGTTAGCAACTGCTGGAAAGGTGAACTTTATTTTATTGAACCTTCTTCATGCATCGTTACCTTTCAGCTTTTGAGTTGGTCTCAGTCAATCCCTTAATAGTTATAAACATTACGTAAGAGCTTTCGTTTATCTATCCATATTTAGTAATTTTATACCTCCCTATAGTGCTCTATTCATCAGTTAATACTTTTAATTATCTAATCGTAGAAAAGTGCTCTACATTGAAAATAAAAATAAAAAAAATAGCAGGTAAAGTCCACATGGCATTAAAGTTGGCGGTGAGCAGTGGTGATACGAACGCAATCATCGCAGCAGTAGACGCTCTCGGCGACAAAGTGGATCCGGAGTTAGCTAATACATTGGCCGCTCACTTGAGACAGGCGAATCAGCACTCACACGCTGCTGCATTGTTAGCAACTGCTGGAAAGGTGAACTTTATTTTATTGAACCTTCTTCATGATTATCATCGTTACCTTTCAGCTTTTCCAAGTTGTCTTTATCCTCGATAGATGGCGTTGGGATCGAAATAGATCGCGCTATGGTTTCGTTACATTCATTTGGTTGGGTATCGGCCGAGCGCTTCGGTACTATCGTAGAAAAAGTGTATTATCAGTCGTATGATTATTTGTCTGTAGTGGTCCTGCTGTTTCGTATATTCTAAATTGGTTTCGTTGTATTTGTCAATTAATAAGTTTATTTGTTGGGTTTTCCTGGTTTTTTGGTTAAACTATTTAACGTAGGTTTAGTTTGATATCTAGTTACTGTAGTTAGTTTTTTTCTTCGTATCAATATTTATTATCAACATCATCACACATTCATCAGTAATTTTATTTTTAGCCTCCCTACCCTTCTTCCTCAAGCTTGAAGCTCTATTCATCAGTTACATACTTTTAATCTTCTTCTATAATAAATGATCTGATTCCAGTACGAAGAAGCTTTAGATATAGTGGAGCAGATACCGACACCACTAACTGAAGAACTGAGTGAAAGATTAGCAGCGCCTGCAGGTACCACTGGTAGAGATGCACTTCTTAGGAGACTGGCTGATGTTCTCGGAGCCCGCGGTCTTTACCATCAGGCTGCCAAACGATTGGCACATGCTGGTGATAAGGTAAATATTGGAGCATATTCGAATAATATGTTTTAATCGATTTCGTTAAAAGCCATTTACAACTCAAGTTAGTCATTTCGGGGTGTATAACTATTGTGACCCCCACCTTACTGTATTTTGATCTTCTTTGTCGGACCTATTCAATATAAGAGGCGGCTCTCTTATCCATTATCTACTGAATACTTACTGAGTTTTTTAATCAAATAAAATATCAACTGCTGTCCTGTCCTCAACCCTTTCAGATGTTATAATGGGATTTAAGACTATCGCTTGAATTCTACCACAAAGCATTGTCTTAGAACTTTTATTAGTTAGTTTCCCAGATGGGCTATGGGGCCTCCACAGAGGTCTTACATTGCCATCAGAGGTACTGTTATAACATATAGAACAATATTACAGGCAGGTGCAATGCGATGGCTGATGCGTTCAGGTGATGCGGATCGCATAGCAACCTTTGCGGCGGCTACTCGCGACCGCAACGCTCAGTTGATGGCAGCCGACTACTTGCGTCGCCGCGCGGACTGGCGAACTCGACCGGACCTCATGAGGCACATACTACATTTCTACACCAGAGCTAAGGCGTATGGGAAACTTGCTGCTTTCTACGCTGAGTGCGCTAAAGTCGAAGTTGATGAGTATGAAGTGAGTACCAATTAACTTTGTGAGTAACCAGTAAATAATATTTCACCTTTATTTTTGTCTAGGGTGCAATAATTTTGTTTTTTGTGTTGCATTCACCATCATAATTATTATAGCTTAATACAAAGCCACAATACGTCGTGCTAAACATAGGCCTCTTCAATGATTTCTAGATAGGCCGGTTGAAAGCGACCGCTTTCATTGCATTAGAGTAATAATTTTTCTTTCCGTGTTTCAGAACTTCGATAAAGCTTTAGACGCACTCAAGGAAGCTATCAAATGTTTGGCAAAAACTTCTGATACTGATACAGGTAATAAAACCTCCTACTTTTTCTTCATAATTTACTTGTGATTTATTCAAAGTGATTAACTTGAACGTAATTTCTAGGGGCCCAAACAACAGCGCTTCAAGAGCAAAGTGCAATCGTCAAACGGTTCATGGATGTGAGGAAAATGTTGGAAACGGGAGAAATTAATCCGGGTAAGAACTTGTTTCTTGGTTATTATAAATTTTTTTTAGAGTAATACGTTCTCCAAACTTGTCCATAAGTGATTGTAACGCATCCTAATAATTAAATACATATACATTTTCAGGATTTTGTTACCAATTTTTTCTTAAGTAATTCAAATAAGAAAGCTTCTAACGAACGCTGTTATCATGTAGGTATCTACTATTAATATTAAGACAATACTGATAACAAATGTTCACAGGAGTTGTCGCTGGTCAACAGCTTTTGCGCGCCGTAACCGGTCGTCCGGGATTGATATCGGAAGAAAAAGTTCTGCGATTACTGTTGCAATATGCACCTAACCACGCCGATGCACCTCGTAAGTACTATATCACAAAAAAGTATCGCTAGCCAGTATGAATTGGCACCATTTTCGCCCTTATTCATATTAAATTAATAGTCCCCCTCAACCTACTGCCTGCTCGAGAATATATTTCAATTTTAAACGCCACAATTTTGCAGTATTTAAGTAATTGTTATTTATTTTGTAACAGGATTTGAAAACCAACTAAAAGCTCTACAACAGCAGCCAGAAGAACAAAGTATGAGTCCCGACTCGACAGATCATAGTATTGAAGAAGTTGTATAAGATTATAATCGTCATTATAACGATTACAAGTGATTAAAGAATCCGTCCATTGCAAGCCATTAATCCGTCCATATTTATTAAGTTGTGTTAGAAATAAGTTTAATTTCTAGAAATAAACTATATTAAAGCTTAAATTTGCCTATATTTTTTATCAACCTGCAATATCACTTTAGAGAACTCTGGTGGATTAAAGGGCCACTCTATCTTTCGAGTATACTATATTGGTAATGCTACCAGTACCTATTCTGAAAAGCGCGTGATGATACTATACTGGTAGATTAGGTATACCGTATAAATAAAGTTCTGCTGCTGCTACTACGTACTTAATAACTAATAAAATATGAAGTAAACCGATATAACACTTTGTTTTTGCTTCCTTAATGACCAAATGGCAATCAAGTCTCCGATGCAATGCTGTCGACTATTCTGTCAGTGCCGAGTGGTGACACACATACGGAATTGCAAAACTGTCGTAGTAAGGAATGGAGACAACAGCTGATTGTCAACAATTGACATTCACATTGACAGCTAACCTCAAATGTTTCGCGTTAATTTGTAGTTTCTGTGATTATTGTATTTGTAACGAAATAGGCATTACATTCACTATTTATCAATGAAAATAATATAATTGACAATGGTGAGACTCATTCACAACGTAAGGAGTCTATTTTCTATTAATTCACACAGATTTCCAAGGTTTGTCTCTAATTTTATCCTTTGATCTATTTGATATACTTATCTGCAGAAAATATTGTATGTATTTATAATTTTAGAATTATATCACGACGGCTGAACAGTTCAGATGCGTCAGACAACAATATAGATGTGTCCAAGATCCGTAACTTCAGTATCGTTGCTCATGTTGACCATGGTAAAAGTACTTTAGCAGACAGACTACTCGAAATAACTGGTATTATAAAACCGGGAGCTGAACATGCACAGGTCTTGGATCAATTGCAAGTAAGTACATGTACTTCTTGGATGAGAAATGTAATGAGATCTGAGAGTCAGCTAAGATACCTGCATTGTTTAGTTCAGGAGACAGAGCTTCATGTGGATATCGAAATAAAGAGTTATTAATTACTTAATAATTGTTGATTATTAAAAGTTTTAATTCATACATTACAACTTTTAAAATGCAATGAATCATAAGCATGTCATAAATAAAAGAATTATTAACCCAGAATAACTAGTAAGAGAATGAAAGGTTCAAAGATTTATACTTACACTTCACAATCTTCAAAAATATTAACAGAAATGACAGTAAATATTATCTTTGTGAATAAAAACTAAACTGACGACTTTGAATAAATAAATGAACACTCAAAATCAATATCTACAGTTACCAAAATAAGTACAATTATACTCTGTTACAGGTGGAAAGAGAAAGAGGAATCACAGTGAAAGCTGTCACTGCTTCCCTAAATTACACATACAATAATGAGCAATACTTGCTCAACCTCATAGATACACCGGGGCATGTCGATTTCTCCAATGAGGTAATATAATTTAAAACAATTTCTTCTTAATTCAATTAGTAGTTTCTTTCATTTATTTTGTATTTAGTACCATTGTCTCTGCCTACTCCCATAGGAGAAAGGCATGAGGTTATGTATGTATGTCTATGTACCTATAATTTACTAACCACTAATTTAATGACTTACAACTTAAAATATGACTAAATATTACTCAATATAAAATTGAATATAACTTTATGATTCAGGTGGTTAGAAGTATAACAGCATGTCAAGGAGTAATAATGTTAGTAGATGCAAATGAAGGCGTACAAGCGCAAACAGTGGCTGTGTACTCATTGGCTAAAAGAAACAATCTCTTTATAATCCCGACATTAAACAAAGTGGACTTACCTAGAGCTGATCCTGAGAAGGTCAAATCACAGCTTCATTCTCTATTTAAAATAGAACCAGAAAGTGTATTAAGTATATCAGCCAAAAAAGGTTGGGGAGTTAAAGAGCTGTTGGAAGCTGTTATCACCAGGATTCCTCCACCTACAGTAGACACTAAGGGTCATTTTAGAGCGCACATAATTGATACTTGGCATGATAAGTATAGAGGAGTGCTCTGTTTGGCTTACATACATTCTGGCAAAGTTAAAGTTGGTCAAGCAGTCAAATGGAAGTCTGATTCTAAGCCTCAAATGGTTAAGTTTCTGGCTATGTTGAGACCAAACGAGGAGCCTATTGAAGAAGCTGTGGCTGGCCAAGTTGTCATGGTAGGTGAGTGATTTTCGATTTTATTACCTTTTACATAGATTAGATTTTTACTTTTCCGAGGTAGACTTACTGTTTAAATCCCACTTTTTGCCTCAATTCAATGCCAAACGCCATATCTACATACGTTTTATCACATAAAAGTTTCAAAAACCTCTATGATACTGTCCCAGACCCGGGAATCGAACCTGAGACTCCTTGCTCAGTTCCATTAGTAACCACTTAACCAATAAGGCGACTGCCTCATTTACAGAATTTCTTCTATTTCAGGCTGCGGTCCAAAAGGGGGCGGCAGTGTCGGCGATCAGTTACTAGCCAAAGAATTAGACGACAGTAGCTCTCGGTCAAGTGTCCCACCAGTAAAACACATGGTGTATGCAGGCATCTTCCCAGCTGACCAGTCACAGCACCCGCAACTGAATGATGCCATAAAAAAATTGGCTTTAAATGACTCTGCAGTTGCTGTTACTCCCGATTCTAGGTAAGTATTAGAAATATTTTGCCAATCTCCCCCAGACTCACGTCTTGCTTTTCTTGCTTTCGTATGGATCTCTTCTATTAGATTGGATGGATCCCTTATCTATTAGATTGAAAAAATTAGGGGCTACCGTTTTTTACCAGATGGCCCAAAAAAACAACAGCCCACTCATCCAATACTGTATTTGTAAATTCATATTGCGATATTCTATTAAGACGAATAATATCGTAATCTCTTTGATGAGTAAAATCATTACTGCTTAATTCTTCTGTAAAAAACTCGTCAATTACATCTTTTTTTTTTACTTTCAGCCCAGCTTTGGGTCAAGGTTGGCGGATTGGTTTCTTAGGACTATTGCATCTTGAAGTGTTCACACAACGTCTGCTGCAAGAGTATAAAGCCGAAGCCATATTAACAGCGCCCTCTGTACCTTATAAAGTGAAGTATGTCAATGTTATTAGAACACCTATTGGCTACTAGCTATTTTTTTTTTTTATTTATTTATTTTACTTTTTTTTTAACGTTGAAAAGTCTGCGTTTGGTCACCAACCCGCTACCTTACCAGGATGGCATGACTATAACTAACATAATATTAGCTATAACTTGCCTTACGTAAACTAGTATGTATATATGAAAGAAAGAGAGTAAAGAACCTTAATGCGTAAACAGTAAGAATTACTTTACTTTATGGCTAAAGCTACATGCTATGAATGTTTTTGTAACCTATACCCACTTTAACATTTTCAGAGTAAAAGGAACAAAAGCAATAAAACAATACAAAGGTACAGAAGTTATTGTCACGAATCCTTTGCTGTTGCCAGACGTTAATAACATTGAAGAATACTATGAACCGTTTGTAATAGGTAAGACAGCTGACTAAATTATTAAACAAAATTCAACCTTGTATAAGTAGAAATAACGTATAATATATACCTAACTAACTTTTATTACATTATAAATAATGTATCTTATTACTACAACTGTCATACCTCCGTACTCAGTCATTTAATGGTTACTTAACCCAATCTAATTTGCAAACTTTTTCGGAATAAAATCGTTACTAAGGAATAGTTTAAGTAATCATTAAATGTGTCTGAGTACGACAGTTAGTGTTATCCAAGGCGTAGTAAGCAGCAATAAATAATATAAATAGGTATGAACTATGAAGTTTAGAATGTTCTTTTTTTTTAAACGTTGCCCCACATTAGGATTTTCTCCTGTGTCGTGGGTGCGTTTACAAACATACAAGTTCACAAACACATGACACCCAGACCCGGAACAACTTAGTAAGTAGTAATAAATAATATAAGTAGATTTGAACTATGAAGTTTACAATATTTTCATTTCATCTGAAATATTTTCACAGGAACAATAATAACTCCCGTGGAGTTCCTAGGAGCAGTGACGTCACTATGCATAGACCGTCGCGGCACACCGCTTCCCTCTAACGCAGTGGACGACAAAATGACAATGTTGCAGTACATTCTGCCTCTGTCTGAAGTCGTCATTGATTTCCACGACACATTGAAAAGCATCACTTCAGGTTTCGCCAGTTTTGACTACCAGGATTATGGATTCCATCCCAGTGCACTAGTTAGGGTATGTTGGTTTTAAAATATTTATTTGGACATGACTAGCTCATTATTCCAATGGTCAAAGGAATTATTTCCGAGCAAGAAGTCCTGGGTTCCGATTCCCATGCCGGACAAAGTTACCGGGGCTCCGGCTCGAAAAGCAGGAGTAGGAACAGTGTGTGTTTTAGTCAGTAAGAAACCGCCTTCCGCCTTGAGAGCGGATGATAATCCGCTCTCGCCTTGCCCAAGGCGGAACTTCCACCTTCACAAAAGGCCGGACAAAGATTCAATTTCGGTTTTTGCATCAGGCAATGTATGTTATTTTTTATAGATTAAGTTGGGGAACGAGCAAACTGAGCACCCGATGCCACCCATGGGTAACAAACACCAGAGTTTTAGGGATTTGGAGATTTATTACTCCCTTAAGTTACAAGTTAAAGTAAACCGGAAAGAAATAATTACAATCACTATGCATTTACAGATGGACATTCTAATCAACGGCGTGTTAGTGGATGAGTTATCTACAATAGTTCACACTAGTCGTTTAGAGTATAACGCAAGGAGGCTTACTGAGAAACTCAAGGAAATGATTCCAAGGCAGATGGTACAGGTAAGAAATGAAATAGGTAACTAATTTGTCAATTACTACAACAGTTCGAAGCTTGATAAGTTTCATTCAAGCCTCAACGGGACTAATAATCATGAGCAATGTGCGCGGCGAATATTTTTTAATAGAATATTGACTATATACTGTAAACTGACTATATACTATAGACTGAAAACAGTTTTTGTTATGAAAATCAATTTCCTAAAATATGTCCTTGATTTTTTTATTTTATTTTAGGTCGCCATTCAAGCAGTTGTCGGGGGAAAAGTGTTCGCTAGAGAAACATTAAAAGCATACAGAAAGGATGTTACTGCTAAACTGGTAAGTGTGAATAATTCATATTAATAGTACTTAGTTTTTAATACTATATTTCAAATGGAAGTGCTTCCATTTCCATCAAAATCCTTTGGTGAAAACAGATCTTGACAAAAGTCATGAATGATGACCTTACATATTCGTATTGCACTGTAGCACTACTTAAGTATCATTTTATGCCTAAACGATTCATTAACAATGTTTACATGATGTAAATAGTAATTATCTAATCAAATATTATTTATTTATCTGTTAATAGTCAACATAAAGTATTAATAACATTTATCGAAAACGATGGAGTGTCCTCGACCTCTTTCGAGCTTCCTCGATCACATTACAGTGTGTTCAATCACTTTCGAGCGTCCTCAATGACTTTCGAGCTTTACCTGAAATCAATCGAGCGTCAGCGACCTAAATCGAACGGTATCGATCACTTTCCAGCGTTAATCGAGCGTCCTCGATCAGTTTCGAGCACTAATCTTAATCTAAAGAGAGACGTCAACGTCATACAGGCATCTGTCAGCCGCACCTTGTACAAATAAAAACACTAAGCTGAAAACTGAATATCTTACTTGTTTATATAATTTTAAAGTTTGATTTCGCTTGCCATTTAAGCTTGATGAAATAACTTTCACTATTATTTATCGTTGTGTAACATTTCAGTACGGCGGTGACGTCACTCGCAGGAAAAAACTACTGAAACAGCAAGCAGAAGGGAAGAAAAAAATGCGCAGTGTGGCCAACATAAGAATACCAAGGAATACCTTCATAGATGTATTAAAAAGATAATTAATAAATCTATATTTTTAGATAGTTATACTTGCTTTTAATTATTATAAACTGCGCCAAAAATTTATCATTTTAAACTACTTGTTAATTAGGTTAGGTATTAAGGCATAATAATAGTCATTAAGAAAAATATACTTAATTTATTAAAAAAAATTACTTGATTACAATTACAGGACATTGCATGGTTAACAAACATCACAAAAATAATATGATTCTTAAAAAAATATAATCTACAGAGCTGCTAATCACCGAATGTAAATAAAAACAGCAGAAGTAAAACTAACACTGAACACGAAATATTTCAGAGTCGAGCGCAAAACACTTGAAATCAGATATCACAAAAAATAAACAGTCGAATTGAGAACCTCCTCCATTTTAGAAGTCGGTATAAACAAATCTTAGACAATTTTATCATATTCATACTGATCGCTAATGACAATAATTTAAATCAATATTTTTAAACTTTAAAGCAATATATTGTGAGCCTCGTCACTTATCTACATAAATACATAGCGATATCAAACTAGAGATTTAAAAATAAACATTTTTCAAATAAACGATATAGTACGATACGATTAATATATCCATTTGGAAGTCAACACGAAGAGATATTATTTTATTATATATTCACCGAGATCACAAAGATATGAAAACAAAACATCAACTTTGGCATAATACTTATTATACCGAGTATAAAATTCATGTAAATTATTAAGGAAAGGCACGGTATAAGAAGTAGCATTAAAAGTATATAGAATAAGCAATACAGCAATCACGCTTATCAAATGAAACAAATAAATTCAACCAATAATCTTGTCCCATCAAGTCATTATCTTTCATGTAGGCAATCTCGTACAAAAGTATGTTATACATTCTTTGGTTGGTCTTGTTTGCACCACTTGATCAATAAATCCATATCACATTCGTTTTAATTCTACTTTATTGATTTAAGGTAATGATACAAATAATAACGAAATTTGTTAATAAAAAAAAAAATCACTTTTTGTCACAAGACAGTTGTTTGGCTATGTGATATTAGTTGATTGACCATGTTAATATATCTAGGTGAAAAAAGTTATATAAATAATATTGTTACAATAACAACATCTCAATAAAGTATTTTTCACTTAACTTTTATCTCTACATAATGCGCAATTTTGCAATAATATAGTAACTAACAAATATTGATCAAAGATCCAGTCTTAAGTTTTAATAAATCCAATTACTCAAAGTTTACTACAATATGAATGAATTAGTATGCAGCTGAGAAGCAATATTTTAAACAAAATGTATTTATGAATGAACAAACTCCAGAGGTATCTTTTCTTTCATATACCAAATCTATGTAAGATCATAAGAAAATAAAAACATAATGATGGTACTTGTGACATCAAAGTTCTTTTGGATTTTTTTAGAATAATAATAATTTCATACTTTAAATAAAATTAGTACTAATGATTTATTTGCAGACAATCTGCCCTAACCATAAAAACAAAATATACATAATATTTTTCACATAGATCCTTTAACGGCACGTCACTTAGAGAGAATGAAAGCTGTTTTAATGAATCCTAATAATTTTGTCAATGTGCAGTAAAATTTAAGGTGATCTGAGTGATATTGGTGTTTCAAGTATTCAGTATTTATGGTATGTCTAAAGGAAGTTTCGTACATTGATCATGTGCAGCAGACACGACGCGACCAATGTCTTACCTGAGTCCTTCCCACTCCCACCTCACATAAATGGCATGTAAACGCTAGTCGAACGAATGAATAGAAAAGCCAGTTAGCAACGGCTTGAAACTGACATTAGACTAATTATGTTCAAACTTATAGATTAATTCATATGCATTCCCAAAACATATGAGCACATAGTTGTAAGGGTACTTACATTGACTTTTATATTCACTCATTGCCATTTATCGAGGGCGGGATACCTTCGAGTATAAGTGCCACCCTGTGACAATAACTAAATGGCTACAACCACAATGTTAATGAATAAAATATCTTACACATATTTTGCACCATCACTGCTTTCATATAAAATCACACAATTCTTGGCCTAAACAACTAATCTAACGTTTTGTATTTTAAAAGTCTTCAATCGTAAAATCTAAGATTTTATAACATGTCACAGAGCAACATAACGCTCAAACTACAATTAGATATTTATTATTCATTTTGTTGGTCAGGGAATGAATTGTGTAACATAGCACTCTGTGATAGTTGCCAATACTTGTTTATAAATGAGTCTGCCTCCAACATCTAATAATGAAGTAGGTACGTAATGAAAGTGAGTGGATACATGATATGTGAATTTTTTGCATCTAACTTGCATGGCTAAAGCCAACATGACACTTGAAAATTCAAGTTACATCTCTTCATTACAAATATATCATCATAATTGTATATAATATTTATCTCTACATTGAATATTATTATAATTCTATAAATTTCAGGTAGTATCACTAATTAATCACACGAAAAATTCAACAAATATCGCGAATATGAGTTTACAGGAGACAAGCTCACTTATCGACTCAGTTTTCGGGTGACAGTTTGTTATAACCTCGTCTTCAATAAGATGTAATGTTTATCTGTCTTCCGATGTCTCCAGGAACTGGGCGTAAACATCTCTAGTACACTCGCCCTTTTCGTTAAACTTGTATTTGTAATAAGAACCATCAGCACAGATAACTGAAATATAAAAAAAAGATTAGATATTGTTTATCAATTTTTTTGTAAGATACTAATAATATGAATCATTAAATTTAAAAAAAGAAACAATAATAATATACCCACCGATGATGGAACTTTTGTCAACTCCAAAGGCACAGATGCATGGAGGTCCATTGGGGATGGTGAATTTACAAAAACTCCAATTGCTTGAAAAATATTTTGGTAAAAAGTTTACTGTCGCCAAACTGGACTGCTTGTTGAGCTTTTCATCTTCCAAGCTAAACACATGGACTGTGCCATGGTCTGATGTAACACATAAGTTGGTGCTTGAGTGATTAAAGTTTATGCAATAAATTGTAGCCTGAAAATCAAATTATCATTTATGTAAGTAATCCTTATACATTTGAGAAAAGACCTAAAATAACATCTATAGTTTAATTAACTTTATCTTGCACCATTAACTTTTAATTAATGTGCATTAAACAGACAAGTCAAACAAATTACATGCATCACTTATCATTGTTTGCTATTAAAATCATAACACTCATAACAATAATACTTAACACAAGACAAAATTAAAATGTAAAATGGTTTTATGAGATTGACTTACCTGGTGTGCTCCTCTCCTGAGCTCAGCAAGTTTCTGTCCAGTGCCTGTGTCAAAAACTCTTATGAGTGTGCCTTTAGTAGAAGCAGTGGCCAGCCGGGTGCCACCCACATTGAGAGCCAGGCAACTAAGTGGTGCCTCGTGTGCAGCTATCAAGTGGCCTTCTGGGGCAGCACTGGCACCCGCATGGGTGGTTAATTCCACCAACTGCACAGATAACAATTTTAAACACTGTATTTCCTCATACACTTAAAATAAAATAGAATCATATTTTACAGAAATGAGAGTAAATTATGCATACAAATAGTGCCATGTTATAAATATTTAATAAATTATAGTTGAACATTGAATGAATTGAAGTATAAGGAAAATAAATATTCATTAGGTTCAACCTTATTATCATGTCTAATTTAGGTTAGTCTATTGCCCTCTCAAGGATAAGTAGTTTTATGGCATAAAATTACAATGATTCAAGTTTTTATGAATATAAAAAAGACCATCTTACATTTATTAACATTTTAAATAATAGTAATGAAGATATTAAAAGTTATATTGTAGTATTTTTAATATTTACCTGAACATGTCCTGTTTTGCGACTTGGGTAGGCAAGCAGAGCATTATTACTGTTGGGGCAGACAACACACAGTCCTCTAGTGTTCTGGCAGGTCTCAAACACATGCAGCATCTGTGGCTGAGCCGTGAATGTGTAAACTTTTATCAAGTTTTCTGCAAAAGAGGATTTATTACTGCCATTTAAGTAAACAGAAATTGTGGAGAGTGAACATTTTCTAGCACATACAAATACTTTCTTAAAAATGGTAAAGGTTTCTTAGTTAATGAGATTGAATTTGTAAGATTATATTCAGACTGGTTTTTATCATAAAATAAGGTATGTAATTTACAAATAACATTTTAATTATGAAAAGGACAAACAAATCATTAAATATGACATAATGGTTCAAACTTAAACATCTGATAAATACGTAGATAAAACTAATTAGACAAATAATAAAATTAAAATTACCCAATACAACAACAATGCGGTCTCTTCGCAGCTTCACAGCCTTCACAGGGCTGTTGAAATCGAGTGATATTGCAGAATCTTTCTTCAAATCATCCCATATTATGACTCTGTTCGGAGGATACACGGGGGTTTTACCACCTCCTACCAAAGCCATGTAATTGCATCTAAATAGCATCTCGACGTAAGATAGACCACCTTCAGCGAAATTCTGTCGCTCTTTTTCCTTAAGTGGGTCGCTATTGAACACCCGAAATCCATTCTCCGTTCCGCAAGCAAAACAACCTGAAGATTGCAAAACAAAAATGTAAACCGATTTGTAAATGAAGCGCACGCGAATGAACAACAACTAGATCAACTCCATTACCTTGATCTTGATTAAATCCCACATATAGAAGCCCGTTCCCAAATGTATTATCCTCAGATAAATTCATTTTGCAGCCTTATCACGGAATATTTGGACAAAAATATAGTAGCAAAACAATAAAATTATCTCCCAATATGCAACACACAACTTTGCGGCGATTTGACAACAAATTTTGTAACAGAAGTGCCAACATGAAAATGTGTGAACCGATGACATTCAGCTGCCTTCTGTCAAATGTCACAGTCATAGATTATACATACTATAATTACATACTATAACAGAGGCTCAAAATATAATAATATTCTACGTGGTAGAGACACTGATTATAAATGCCCCGAATAACTCAAAGTAAACTGTTCATTAGTTAACAAATTACTTTTCACTTGGTGTAAGTCCGGTCTCAATGCGACTGATATTTTAACAATCAAACATTTTTTTTCTAACTTTTTCATCGAACCTAAAACCTCTTGTTCGACTGTTGCGTTTATCTAGCATTTCTGTTTGCGACCACTCATCCAACAAGGCATCACTGGGAATTGGTATATGGCACTGGCAAAGTTCCTGCGCCGTAACGCGGTCAGCATAATTTTTCCGGTACTGACTGCTACGTTCATTTACCTTGACTGGAGTCACACTAAGAATTGGAAATTGCAACAAAAGAAACCCGAAAACTAAGATGGCTATCTTCGGCATCACTACGCGCTATGTATGGTTCGCTGTACCCATCGGAGGATACCTCGTCGGCAAGTACTTGGATGACCAAGAAACACTAAGGATGACTAACTTCAGAGATAAATCTATGCTGTATGGTGGCAAGGTCAAGCCCGGAGACCCTCCATCATGGCCTTAAAATATTTAAAGTGTAGTGGTAGTCAACGAAATTATGTAATATCAAAATAAAATTGTAAATTTTTATTGGCATCTTTCTGTTCAGACATTTATCAATTTTATTAGAGGTCTACTTTATATGTGTTCATCAGATTAATTATCTATATTTTTTATAAAAGGAGTTTTCATTTTCCAAATGATACACAATATTGTAATGTGGAATCTAGTTAATACTAGATTGAGCTAGTGCTCATCTAGGTTAATTGTCACAATACAAAAATTAAAACCGCATAACATTAAGCTATTTAAGAACTTACCAAAAGCTTGTCATTATAAAGATATTGCAAGATATACAAATAAAATTATAATAAAATGCAACAAGTACAGTTTATAAGTATAATAATTTTATTATATAAACTTTACATTATAAGCTATAAATTTTCTTAAGTTTAAACCCAATTTATATTATAGGCTTTATTTATACACACAATAAGATGTAAAGCAGTAATTGATATAATACACTTATCTTAGAATAATAAGGTAATGTAATTTAATATATTATGAACTAGCAACTTGTTTTAAAGGCCCTTCGAGATACTGTGCTATAGCATTTATCTTTTCCTTTAGAATACCAAAGCCTACAGATTCTTTGGCATAAAGGCACAGTAACAAATTGGCAACTTGTGTGATGGCTATTTTTCCATTTAAGCAGTCGACCAATATCAGATGTAGTTTGTCCTCTTTGAAAACATTCCTTCCGTGTTTTTCATACGCCGACCAGACATTGCTCGCGATCGCTGCTGTAACTCTTGCGTCTTTGTCATTATAACCAGAGTAAGCCAAAAGTGCGCCTTGATGATTCAAGAGCCTGAAACATAAGAACCCAATGAAAATTATTTCGTTTTAGACAAAAAGGAGCAACTCACAAATACTACGACTTTCGTGACACCTACAATGTGTTTTCCACTCCTCCTGTATTTGCTTGGCTTAGCACTTGCGTCAATGCTTTTGGTTTCAACATTGTTAAAGATAATAATATTTTATACAACACAAAATTCACTTGATATATCACTATGATGATAGTAAATAAAATATTTTTAGGTTTTTGTTGTCTGTCATCTGTCACTTGACACAAACTTTGTTTTGACACTTGTGTAATAAGAGCGAGATTTTTTTTAAATTGGATATCTATCTTTTAAGACTAAATGAGTACCTCGACCTCGTAAAAAATGAATTTAATAGGGAGATCAGACTTGTAATACGGAATTATGGCTCAAAATTATATTGCCCAACACTCGACCACCTGGCTTAGTGTGTATTTGTATTGGTTTAACTTTTAGTAGCAATCCGAATTACTAATAATTTAAAATGTTTCAACAAATAATAAACAAAACATTACATAAGTTATAACATTTTATTTTACAATATACAGTGTATAAAGGTTTATCAACGCATTTTCTTCTGCTTGATCAAATAATTTCTGAAGGCTATTTGTTTATCTTTAAAGGATCTCTTTATTTTACCCTTAGCTTTATGTTTTACCATTTGGTAGTTTTTGGTCTTCCTCTTTTCCCTGTTCGTTTTGGAGCAGTGGATATTCTTCCTTCTATCTTTATACCCATATTTTTCGCGTTCTTCACGACCCTTAAGAACACTATCTAACCTTGCGTCTTTATCATGTTTCCTCTTTTTGTGAATGTTCTCAATAGCAGACAGTTGTACAAGTTCTCCAGATTCATTTTCTTCATCTACTACAGCACTCTTACGTTTAGTGCCTGTTACAGCTTTTTTGAGCTGTGCTGCTTCAATTCGTTTGAAGTCTTCATCAGTAAAAATAGTTTCCATTGCTTTTTCTCTGGCACTTTGTACTTTTTCTTCTTTACTTTTTTTCTCTAGTGATTTACGCTTTGCTTTCAAGATCTTCCTGTCAGTTGTTTTGTTAGAATCGCTTTCAAGATCTTTTACATTGTCTTCTTTATCATTCTCTTTTTTGCCATCTTCATCATTTTCGTCTTCTTCTTCTTCTTCTTGTTCTTCATTCTCCACTTCCTCTTCCTCACCATCTACTTCTTCATCACTACCTTCTTCCTCATTGTCACTTTCATCACTGTCAGATATATTGATTTCAGAATCAGAGGATGCAACATCTACCCACTCTTCACTATCTGAATCATCTTTCTTTTTATTAGACTTCTTATTGTTCTTTTTATCTGAGTCCTTGATTTCTTCTTTCTCCAATAATACCTCTGACCCAGGTATATAATCCTTAATTTCCATTTCACCATACTTCTTGTTCTTCAATTCTATAGAAGCCTCTGATGGCCTTCCTCTATCTCTTTTGTGCAACATATCAGGCATTGACTGTCTGTACAGCTGAATCAATGATCTTGCAGCCATCATCACAGATTTTTCTTTGTAAGATTTGTATTGAACTAAATCTCTGAGTAAATCTTCACCAATAGCCAGTGGACATCTGGCACATATTTCTCTCACAGCGTTTAAACCAACTGCCATGACATCAGTGGAATTCCTTTCAGTGATGAAATTATTTGCTATAGCTTTCATAACAGGTTCTAGTACCTCTGGTGGAATTAGTTCATGAGATGCTTGGGCAGCAAATAATAGTATCCGAGTGACTTCTCGTTGATGAGGTAAAAGTAACCTTGCAATAAATGGATAGTAGTTAAACAAGAACAGGTCATGTAAACCTATCAATCTTGAAATAACATCCAACAACATAAGTTTGACTTCAAATCTATCATTAGAAGATTCCAACTTCTTAAATAACTTCTCGGCAAATCCCTGGGGATTGTTGATTAAATGTAAAGCAGAGAAGTTGAACACAGGAGCTTTCTGTTTTCTCTTCTTTATTTTCTTGGCCATTTTCTTAACTTTCTCCACCATTTTCTCTCTTTTCCTTGTCTTTTTATTGAATTTATTTGAAATCATAGTATCCCTGGGATCTATTTCTTCTTCACTATCAGAGTTCTTTTCCTCTTCTTCTTCATCTCTTCCCAAAAAGAATTTTAGAGATGCAACCATAACTTTTGTAATTTTTGAGAAGCAACCAATGTCAGCTATTATATTCACAGTTTTCTGATCATTCCATATATTTTTGTGATATAATTCAATTAAGATATCGAGCGACAGTTTAGCTGCTTTTGGATTAGAATCTTGCAACATTGAGAACATAAAGTTCTGTAATGTTGAATTAAATTTCATATCTTTGTGTTTCATATTCATGTTTTTGATGTCTGTAATGATATGTGTCTTCAAGAATTCTCTCAAATGTTTGTCTTGGCATTTCAAGAGGAGGAAAAACAATTCCAACAGATCAAAAGCTGTAATGAAATTCTTGTTTCTCAATAGAATGAGACATTTACATAAAGAGAGGCGCATATCATTGTGTAAAACTGTATTGTGTGTCTTCAAGACATCTACTATTTTCTGAGGAAATAACTTCATCTCTTCAAGGTAGCATTGGGCTACTTGAGCTAAGAACATGGCCTGTTCATCTAGCTTTTTATTGTACTGTGTAGGATTCAAATTGAAAATTTCCAAAGTAGTTTCAAAATGAGCAAGTTGCTGATGAAACTCTTCCTTGTATGAATCGGGATCTCTCTTGATCAGATTTTGTAACTGCGTCAGATTATTTGGCAACTGATTATTGTGTCGCACCATTTTGAATATTTATATTAGTACAGATTCACTAATCACAACGTCGCACTTTAGCTAGTGAATGTAGAATTGAATTATCATTTCACAATATTACGTTTTTAACCTCTGTTTACGGGGCCATGCACTTAAGCACTTGACGTTAGAAAATAACCTCAAAAAGAAAACAATAAACAAATCTGCCACATGACTTCATTTTTTTTAAGTAAATACAAGGCTTTTGGTAATTTAAGCGATTGTATAATCGAGTTTTGAAACTATTTTATCCATACGAGAATAATAATTTCAGTCTATCATAATTCTTAAATTGGCATCTAGATCAGCGATTAATCATGAAGTCTGGATGTAGACTTTATTTTACGTACTAACGGTATGTAAAATAAAGTAAAGATTGATCATTGTAATTATTTTATTCGTGTATCTAGCAATGATTTTGGCAGTGGCAATCAAACAATTCAAATGTTACACAAAAATAGTTTTATTCAGTTATTACTATTTTATTGATCATTCGACTAGCGAATTTCGTTCTGTGAATCGATTAAGAATTCATGCTAACATGAATAACATGAGTTATTTTTCTGTTTTTTGTCCATTGCCTTCATTAACGCGCCTGCTTCCAACCTGTTTTCTTTGAAATAGCTGTCTCCGATTAGTTTAAACTTATCTGTGAATAACTATAAAGAATACTATAAATCGCACTTTGATGCACAACATATTTTAATAGAATATTCTAATTGGAAACAAACAGACTCATAGGAATCTGAAATTCCAATCCATTTTCTTCATAACACTTCATGTTTGTGGGCCTTGTCTTGCCACACAAATAATTGTTTTAATTAAAAAGTTGTGTCAATTGTGTCATGTCAATCAGCCACGTCATTTTTGCTTGAATGATAGAGTGTACGCGGCGTAACTGAGATAAGCATTTCTGTAAAAAATGAATATTTTCCGTTTACTTGGTGATTTATCCCATCTTCTAGCTATCATAATATTACTACTTAAAATATGGAAAACCAGATCATGTGCGGGTGAGTTACATAGGCTCTGAAATGATTCGTTCAACCGGCACATTGAGTATGTATTTTCTAATCAAAACTCCTTCAATTTGGTGTTCGTTTTCAGGCATTTCAGGAAAGTCGCAGATACTTTTCTCTGTTGTATACACGGCGCGTTACTTGGATCTGCTTACCAATTACATCTCGGCATATAATACGTTTATGAAGATGGTGTTCATTATGGCCTCATACGCGACTGTTTACCTGATGTATGTCAAGTTCAAAGCGACGTATGATCACAACCACGACACTTTTAGGATCGAGTTCTTACTGATACCTACATTGGTTCTGGCTTTGTTGATAAACCATGAATTCACAGTAATGGAGGTTAGTATGATTTATGTATGCAGTCACACTACATTGTACAATTTATTATGTATTGTAGATTGTCATGTTGTAAATATAGTTGAGTATAGAATGTGATTATGTGATTGTCATCTACCAGATTTATCTATATGGAAATTAAATATTATCAGTATTGATGTTATCAAACTGTTCACTACAAGTTGTTTATCCTTCATTTCAGGTACTATGGACGTTCTCAATTTACTTGGAGTCTGTAGCTATTTTACCACAATTGTTCCTGGTGTCGAAGACTGGAGAGGCTGAAAGTATTACATCCCACTACCTATTTGCTCTTGGATCATACAGAGCTCTCTACCTCTTGAACTGGGTAAGTATAAAATAAAATATAGGTAGTATAAACACCACTTAATATTCAACTGATAAGAACTTGAATCTTTAATTTGTTTCTTTGAAATTTGTGAATGAGTTCTTAAATTTACAAATTAAAACTTCTTCATCACTTTAAGCTAACATTTAATTATTCTATAAAAATATTGAATAAATACATTACTGTTATGTAAACAAAATTTCTTAATTGGCCATTTCTGTTAGTTACATTTTTTGAACCATTCATGTTATGATCTGCTGGTAATGTCTGAATACTAAAATTATTATAAACTAGCTGACCCGGCAAACATGGTACCACGGCAATATTTTTTTCCTATAATTTACCAAACTAGTCCAGTCCAGCCGTATTCGAGTTTTAGTAAGACTAACAAAAATTAATATATTTACGTACAAGGATATAGAAGTGGAAAATATAATTAATTTAATGTTCCAGGTGTACCGTTATGTTGTGGAGGATCACTATGAACTCATCGCAATCATCTCCGGAGTCGTGCAAACTGTGCTGTACTGTGATTTCTTCTATCTTTACATTACAAAAGGTAACTGATGCATTTTACTTTGTACTGCTTCCTTCAAATTCAATCAAAAGCTTAACATTCACACACTATTTCTTTGACTTCATTATGATGCCTTACAAGAAGTCTACCATATTATCCAATTAGTTTCCTAAAAAACATGCATAACAAATATTTTTCCATCTTTTTCTAGTATTGAAAGGAAAGAAACTGCAGTTGCCGGCCTAAGCCTGAAAGCAAGAGGATTGCATTAAATCAATCTGACAGTTACGTCTGTGAATATATCTGTGTGAGCCAATAAATTACCTAAGATCTAGTTGTACAAACATTACCCGTATTGTACTGTTGTGAAAATGTTGATTTACTAATGGCAATTATGTGTGATTGTGTATCTTCATTAACTTGTACAGCCACAAGCAATAATAAATGGTATTTTGCATTAAAACCAGTCTTAATCGTGTCTACTTAGTGCTATCAAAAACACAGTACTTTATTGGCTACTGTACATAATTTCACATTATCTACAACTCTATTCACTACCATGTATTAATTAAAATGAATTCATCACACAAATAGATTGTAGCAATCTTAAAAAAGCAATAATTTTATTTGGCTTCCTATTACTTAATAAAATATGTGAGTGTGGTGATTCAACTACATCTTTAAACTTAGGCTAAAATTTTAATATGCATTCCTGTAACAAAAGTAGTCTATCTGACAACTAATTTAAGAATTTGGAGATAAACTAAATTAAGTAATTACATGACTAGAGGCTTTAATTTTCTCATTTGTATTGTTTCAATCATTGCTTTAATTCAGGTTTCTCATAAATTAAGAAGAAAAATAATAAATACAAGTAAAATGTATGTCTGTGCTGTTAATGTTAGAGTACTACTGGATAGTTTGAGGGATTCAAAGTTTGTATGATAGGTATATTTAAATAGTAGAATACATTTAATATATTGGCATAAACCACTTTTTATTGTTCGTGACTGTACTTAATTTTAACTGCAGTTAACCTATCTAGTTATTGACAATATTTTCAGTGCAATTTAATTTTTAATAGCCACCTATTGTGACGCAAATTGTTAAATACCCTTTAACAATGTATTGTCGAGGATATGATTTTGTATCTTACCCTTAGATTATATGAACTTTGATTATAATATTGTATTTGTCATTTCTTCCCATTAGGTAAGATTTTCGACATTTTGAATACTAGGCAATGCTTAATTGATAAGGTTTTAAACTAACTTCTATAGTTCGTGTTTGCCAATAGTTTTATACATTCTACGGTGTATGTATCTGTCCCGCACTATCGCAAATTATTTTGATGAGTTAACTGAAACCAAAATTAGTATTACATGGACTTGTGTGCAGTTTGTCATGTCAAAGTATTCTACGCATGGCATTTCAATGTATGGGACGTCAATTATACCATGTATTAAACACTCCTTCCATACATTGTCACACAACTTATTAAATAAATATGTATTTAAGTGTACAACATTGTTTATTTTTCTCCATTTGGATATGAGAACAAGAAAGAAGGCATGCATGCCATATGCCGCTTAATATATTTTTCATTGTTACATTATATCTTATTATTTTTTATAAATTGTATTATAATTTTCTTCTATTTTCATTTTGCCTATTAACTGTCAAATTAAAGATCTGCATTTCATATGCGACTTTAATCCAACTCCTATGTAGTTCTATTTATAAATTACTTAATATTGTAGCTCTATTTCCTATTACATATGCGATATTATTCTGCACACTAAATGATTAGTGTTCACATCCAGTCATAATTAAACGTAACGAAATTTAATACAGATTTAGATCAAACATTGCGTTTTTATACAGTTTAGTATTAAGACCCTATTGTAATGTCTTGCTATATAAGAATTATGAATAAATGAAATTTGGAAGTGAAGAGATGTTTTTATAATCTCTTGTTACTGGGAAATATATTTTTTATAAGAAGTGTTTCGCGCCTCTCTTGTGTCACAGTTTGTGTTTATAGACCCAAGTCTATAAACACAAACTCAGCAAGTGAGGATAAGGAGCTTCTACTGTATAGTAAAAATGGATGTATTAATACTGTATTTTAGTTTAGTAGGTAATCCCAACGTTTTTTTTTGGCATCATAGGTATCCAAATTATCTGTAATAATAATATAACTGTTTCAAAGTACCTATAATTTATTTCTTAACTAAACACTTATAAAGTGGCATGTGACTCAATGATAGTGCCTCATTATCGTGTTCAAAGACTTCGAAGTCACACGAACTACCTTCACAGAACACTATAATGTCTACAACTGCAGTAACAAATTGTTTTGTCTCCCAACGATTGTCACGGTCACCTTACGCCCGTGCCTATTATAAAGGCTCGTTTGCTTATATGACATCACACTTTAAATTCGCGAAGAGGTAGATAGGTGCAGATCTATAATTTACCTAATATCAACGTTCGCCAGTTAAGTAGGTACCTACTATTTATATTACGAGTCCCTTGTAATAGAGAGTGAGATCACCACCATACACTGAGCAAAATTCTAGACTCCGTGCTATTTAGGAACAGGTACCTATAGATACATTTTCGGAAACGGGAATACTAAAAATAATTTGTTCGCCACAGGCCGGAGACTTCTTATTCAATAGTGGCATTTCCGAGCATTACATCAATGAGGCAGTCAAACGATGTTTTCGAATTTATATGCATCGTCAGACGGAAGGTCATTGAACTAAAATTAAGATTGATTATACAGGCATACCGTTCTTAATAATATATTCAGTTATCTAGCTTTGTATTTATGCGTGGGTGTAGGTACCTATTTAAAGCAGACTGAGATAAACAACTGTTCTTGCAAATATTTTGTTGCAGAAGTCTATTTAGATTAGATACCTATTTTAAAGCTATTTTAGTTTCTTGAAATAAGTAAGTATATCTTTTAGGAAGTGGGTTTTTCTCCTATAGGTATTATGGGTGCATTTACAAATACAAAACATACTTACAAATTCACATACACATCACACTTAAGTGTACACCCTGAACAAGTTGGTGGAACGCACAAAGTATTTCTCCATGCGGATATCGAACGTGCAACACCTTGCGCAGCAGCCATTCGCCCCACTATTGCGTCAAACGTGAACTTATAAATAGATTTGGTAGTTATTGTACCTATTTGGAAACTATATAAAATAATATTTACTTTGTGTGAATATGTAGGTAAATAGGTAGTTAGGCGATAAATAGTACTCAAAGTAATTCATGAATGTAGTGTAGGTAATCAAAACACATCTATTGTACTTGTATTCAAATTGACTGCCTATTCTGGGATGTCTATGTCGTGTCTGTTAAATGCATTAAATCGCCTGTTAGGAAGAGAGGGTGATAAATTAGTAGGTACTTTACTGTAGGCAAAAAACAAGGTCTATCGAACTAACCATCTGATCATAGATAAGAATATTATGTACTTTAAGTAAATTTGATTAAATTAGTAAGTACTTTGCACAAAACAACACCTATCGACCAAACACATTAAAATTTGATGATAGATAAGAATGTACTAAAATAAATTTGATTAATTTTATGGAGAATTTCTCAGAAAACTATAGTAAGTATGATTGATTATATTTCATGGTATATGTATGTTAGGTAGCTACTATCAATGTACTATTTCTCTTTATCATAATGGAAGAAAAGCATGTTATCATGGCGGTTGTATTTTATGCGATTATTAGGTAAGCCGTAAATAATGCAATCAAAGGTAGACTGCGTAACAGAAAAATACCTACATAAAATTTTATAATAACTATCCTAAGACATAGGTACTAAAGTAACTTAAAGCCACGGTTTACATACGTAAATTATTATGGAGAAAAGCTCAACTAGTTTTGAGACACAGAGGGACTCTTCATCATGGGCAACATGCGCAGACGCGGCGACGTCGCGCAGCCTGCAGTCAATAGGCTGCTCCATTAATTTACGCAGTATACGTGATTTTAGATAATTTACCTACATAAAGTAGATAAACTGCACAGTACCCTAGGCACTAGGCCAATGGTATATAAGTGCTAGTATAATGAGTAAAGAGAATGGGATAAGGCTTCTTTTGTAGTGTTTAGAAAATAAACAACTTATGGGTTTTGAAAAGTTTATTTGTTCAATTCAATCTAAATACTAAGTTAAGTAGATAATCATGTATCACGGAATTTTAACGACGCGTACTTACAGAAATCTTTTAAATGCACTTGTTCCTGAAAAATAAGAGATAATATGTGTTACAGATAATGTCTATTCATTTTAGAAAGCAAATGCATAAGTAAACTTGCAGATTTTATTTGTCTATGTAACTTTTAACCAGTTAGATGGCATAGTATATAGAAGTATTAAGGAAAGATAAAAGATAGAAGTATTAATCTATGGTAAAAAGTATAGGACATACCGTGAGTTTTGTACTATTGCTCATTAATTTAAAAAATCCAAATTTTAATGTTTCTTCTTCCAGAATTGCTGTGTAAGTGACCCCCAATTGACGATTTTCTTTGATCTAGAAATAGTATATTAAATTTCATTGAATTTCTGAATACTGTATTACATTAACCATAGTTTATGTTTAGTATTGCTCACCTGTAAATCTAATGGAAGTGAATAATTAGGTAACCATGTTGAGATTTTGTTTGTTAGCAGTTTATGATGTAGAAGAGTAGCCATCTTATGCAAAGAACCATTATGGTCCAATTCCTCTGAAAACAAAATAAATTGCTTGAATTCATTAACAAGGACAGCAAATTATAAAATTCAAATAAATGTTTAGTTCTTACTTTCTTTATCAAATTTTAAAGCTAGAGAAATTTTGAATGGTGCTATCTTCCTGTGGAGCCTTAAATACTCATCCTTTTGGCTGTTATTCAATCCATCTTGTAAAAGTACTAGTAATGCATTCTCTAGACACATAGAACATGATAACTGGCCATATTTGTGCTGTAAAAGAAGATAATATTTTATGTAAAGTTCTAACAATTAATTTGTATGATCATGCATGAAAGAGAGAGATTATAAAGAGAGAGAGATGTGTGTATCTAAGTAAGTGACATTCTAGTTTCAACCTTACCCAATAGGACACAGGAATGAGTTTAATTGTGTAAATTAATTCATTACTGTTATATTATTTAAATTATTGTCTTACAGTTGGGCGAGTTTCACAAGCCAAGCTTTCCACAGCCTGATGGCCATTAGGAAATCCTGCAACTATTTCAACACGAGCAGTATTGTTTTCATATTTGAAATCGTTTACAGAGAATAAGCTTGGTGTTGTTGTTATCTGAAAAATATGTTTGGATAAAATTAATGTTTCAGTTCAAATTCAAGTAATAGTATCTTAGAGTATTTTTTGGTTTATTATTATCTTTATATCAGTCTCAAGCCATAGACCTCATCTAATGATTTAAGATAGTCTAGAAAAAAAAGTAACTAAGCAGCATCATGACCTTAACTAGGTAGTCTTTCCAGATTGTGGGTGGACATTTAGTGCTCTTAGTATAAATTTTTTAATACTTTTTTTAAAGCTCCTAGCTTAACAAAAATAACAATTTAAACTTACACTGCTCCACCAGTACTTTCTGTATCTCTGCCATTGTATGAGGTATTGCATAGCTTCTTCTTGAGGCATAAACAAATTTAATTTCAACATAGATTTCTTCATTGGTTTCCCAGTAAGCATGTCTATATCTAGTACCATATCTTTAGTGTAATGTTGTATGTCTTGCTTCACTACCCCATACACAGTTGGAACATATGCTATTTTTGGACTCCGGTAATTTATATATAGTGGCATTTGATGTTTATCAGCCTTTAAATGATTGTATTTCAACCAGTTCTTGTGGATATTGTTCATAAGCAATTTGCTAGGTTTATTCAATATAACTTGGACATTTTTATCACTTATTTGTAGGATGTTAAAGAATTGTTTCATTCGTACTAGCTTCTCTATTTCAATTTTCATTTTGTTTCTGTTTTGTTGACTCTGTTTCAACTTCAACTTCATGTAAAGGTATATTGCCTATGGGTGCAACAAAATAGTCATCTTCGGTCACTGCTGCATTTTTAAGAATTTCTTTTTGGCAATTCCCTTGTGTTACTTTATCTTCCCTGAGCATTAAGGTTCTGGAAAATATTGATAGATCATGTTAATCATAGAAAATAAATATTGGATATAGTAATAACATAGATATAGCCAAATACTCACTGGTCCTCAAGAACTGAATATAAGGGTTCGACATTTTCAGTATCAATGTGCAGGATCGTGTCGGCAAAAGCAATGGAGTCTTCTAAAATTGTTAGGCCTTCGTCAGTGTCAAAACTCACTAAGGAAAGCCGCTCTAACAGTGCAATTGTATTCCTCTCTACTTGAACAGTAGAGGTAAATTCATTAGTCAAAGACGGAACAGGTAATGCTGGTATTTTGGAATTTAGGTTTCTACAAGCAATCTGAACGAAATTCAAGGAAGTCCTAGAAGTTCTTTTAAGTATATTTAATATCATACTTGTATGAGGTTTTTCAAGGTTATTAGTGCTTTGAACCTTTTAAGAATGAAAAATTGGTGTCAGAAATTTATAGTTTACCAAGGAATTTTCAATTCAACAATTTCAATGAAATTCAATGTTATGTCAGACATTTTGACATTTAGCCAAAAGTCACTGAAAAGAAAACGAGAAAATGTTTTCAATATCTTATGCCATGGTCAATGGAGGTTTTAAACCTGAACGATGGCCTCCATGGTACCTTTTTAAATAAGAAGTTCTCTTTATCATTGCTGCTACTAATTTTGATGCACTTTTGGCCAATAAATTAAGATCAGACACCAAACTTTGAATTACGTATTTGCTAAGAAGTAAAAGTTTTTAAACGAATTGTTATTGTCAATGTCACTGTCACATAAAATTGTCAACATACTTATAACCTCAAATTAGCAGAAAAACTGGCATACTAAGGAATTCTATTTTGAATTTACAATTATCTTTATTGATTGATTGATTTTCAAACAGGTATTTGTTATTTTTTCTTATAGACCTAGTTTCCATAAAGCCATCAATATATTCCGAGTTGAAAAAAGAAATCAAGTATTTCTGATGTAATGCAATATTATTGTACAGTTTTTATCACTTTCCAATATACATTATTGTTTTCATTCGTATTTAGGCTTTGATAATCTACAAAATTTCAAAAGTTCTGACTATAATGTCCTGTAATATTTAGAAAATGATGAAAAATCTTTAATTTTCTGATTATATCTATAATTTATTCTCTGTTACAGGAAATATGAAAAAGTATGCTCGCAATGTTTTGTATGACAAACTGCATAGAGGCAGTGTGTTAGTCTGTGTGGGTCTAACTTTGTATGGAACAGTGCTGCTAGGTGACCATTTTTATAAGTACTTCAAGTATGTACGGCCACAGATACAGGCATCAAAGGAAGCGGCTGAGAAGGAACTCTTGTCTGAAGGATCTTCAGAAAGACTAAATATGTAAAATACTTATATTGTCAGTCATTATGTAAACTTAGAGACTAATTTAAGCTATAATTGTAATTAGTTAGTTTTGTTTTGATGTTATTTTATTAAATCAATGCCTGAGTAATTGAGTATTATATTTATATCATGGTCAATTTATCCCAATATCAACATCATACATATTTAATTATCTTTTATCATCCATCTTCCACCTAACACAAGTTAATTATTATGAACTGAAAACATAAAAATATAAGATTGATATTTTATCTGTTAATAGAAGGAACATAAATAAATAAACTCATGTACTGTAAACAGTTTAAGCAACCTATAAAACTTCTAAATAACTATTTTAACAAAGTTACAGAAACGAAAAGGCTTCCACTTTAATTTTGGTATTTACTCATAGATGGCGCTATTAGCCACGTTGCCGATTTCAATTTTTATTCTTTTGTAATGCATAAAAAGTAGATATACATACAGTACAATTAAAATTAATTTCGAGGACATTAGGACTTGCCCTCGACAGTTGGTGGAAATTTGAGGAACGTTTCCGATGGCTGACTCCTAAGTTGGATCGGACGGGGGCTGCGCTGAAGTGGCTTCTATCCAACCTAAGGGAGCTAAACGCCGATGGTTGTATTCGGATATCGTGCGCTCCATGACCCTCCATGGGGCCACGGCGTGGGTCTCAAAGATGCGGCGACTTGATCGCGCTCTGGTTACATCCTAGAGGGTCATGGGCATACGGATGATATCTATGACATCCGGGGAGGCATCGAACATCCTTGCCGGATTGCCGCCGTGGGATCTAGAGGCGAAAGTGCTCGCGCGTGAACCTACAGTTTGCGCGCTAAGGCATGTCACTCGCCAGATTAGTGCGTGGTGGTATGAGCTCCTGCGTTATCTCATAACGGAATAAAGCAGCAACGACTGTCGCAACCGAGGGATGTGTTCGCTATCATTGCAGCGGTAAGTGCTCTCTTTGAGGAGTGACTTGAGAGACGCTACGGCATCCTCATCTACCTCAAAAATCAGTCATTTCATAGTTAATAGCCGAAATTTGATTTTTAATATAAACGCTTTTCGCTGTTTTTAATATAAACGCCAGTAGCTTTTTAAATATCCAGTAGCCTAGTTCTTGGTCAATTTCTATGAAAGGTGAAAAATGTTATTGTGGTAATAGTTTCCACACAATGAAAGGTCGTAAAGTAGACACATGGCAGTAAAAGTGAGGGGTAGATAGGTATCTAAACCTACGTGGGGTCTAAAGAGTAGCATAAAGTATTTATTCAAACATTCAACGTGATAGTTTCGTTCAGGGTTGAATGTCGTAGGTGCGCCTTAGGCGTCGATAAGCACTTACCTACCTACAGAAGTCTTTTAGTTATTCATTAATAAATAATGAACGAAAAAAGAGAATGGTTTTAATAAAATATGATATAATTTTACTTTAGGTGTTTGAAGGCTGTATCTAAGTAGGTGGTGAGATTACGGAGCTAAAGTCCGTAGGTAATTTAAGTGCTCAAGTTTAACCTTCCTAGCTATTTGTTTATATTAAAGTATTGACATTATCAAAGGCTAAGTAGGTACAAAACAGTCTTCGGTTAGAATAAACATGCTATTGACTCTGGCAGTCCATTAGGTACTTAGTTGGTAGATAAGTAGAAACCTTCACATCCTTCAAAGCCACCACCAGTGCAATTTGACACACGTTTGAAGTATCTATCTACGCAATGCGATCACTAAACTGTACCTTGGTGCGATATCCTTAAGAGAAAACGTGGACGTAATAAATAGCTAGATAGGGCTGGTCACGTGCAGGTCGTCCCATTTATGCTTCTTGTGAACACTGAAGGAAGTGCTGCAATTACTTGTGATGGATAGTGAGAGTTAGATGCGGCCGTAAGGGTCGCGCCATCCATATAACTTTCTTATCTACCTCTGAAGGGAAACTTTATGACATCTTTACGGGAATCGAAAAATATGGACGACCCTTGACATTAAAACGCCGGTCTCGTATACCCCAATCGGATTTAAGAACTAAGGTTCTGACCATAGTACACTGGTTAGCGAGTAATCGGCGATTAACCGTGCCGCCCTTGCGTTGTTTACGCGCCGCCGAGAGTTAATTGCGGTCACAGTCGGAACTTTATACAAAATAGGCACCAATAGGCTTCAAGGGTTGTTTTGGATTTTCCTCAAAAATAATTATGGGTTGAATGTCCTTTGTTAGCTCCGTTATTTATTACATGGGTACATGTACACAAATTGTATGTAGAAACATATAGTATATACTATACCTCTGGGCACATAACTACATAGGTACCTACAATTTACACAACCAAATCATTTTGTATTGTACGAACCTATACCCGTATGCTAATTAAGAAGACATTACCTTGGGTTTGCTTTACCCTCGAGACACGTCATCATCATTAGTCGGAAGACGTCTATTGTTGCATAAAGACCTCTTCGATGAGGAGTGCGGTTGCCACAAACCTCTACGTTTGTCTGGGGACTTGGTGAATGGTGATCATAGTTATTTTGGTATGTAGGTACCTACTGGACTGGTATTCAAGTCCAAAACTCCAGTATGAAAGTTCTACTTTTACCTTCAACTTTGTTCTTTTAAATACCTCTTTATGTAAACATATGGTTGGCAATATCATGGTTGAGGTAGTCGTATATGGGTTGTAAATTATTTTATATAAGGTAAATTACATATCTAGGTACTAAACTGAACCTAACTCTAATGACACACCAAATAAACAATTTCTAAAGGTCTCCTAATTGAGTGTTCTACGTATTCACTTTAATTTTTAGAAGAATTTCAATGAAGAAGGAATCTATTTACGTAAGTACTTCTAGTTACCTACTAAGAATATGTAAGCACCTTCTTTTCACAGACATGGACCACCGAGAGTGACACTTATTTACTTACCATTATTCCATTAGACCGACTACTGGTAAACAAATTACAGAAATATATTCACAAATATTCGAACTGATTAAATAGAAACGATGTAACTGAGACAGCACTTAATATCTATCTGTTTCTACCAACCTACGTAAGTTGTAGATATTTTTAGAACAATAATTATATTATACGTATTATTTTAGTGGACTAGAAAAATAATGATTACTGTAATGTAATGTAAGTAATAATTATTTTTATCTACGAATATTATAACAGTTATTTTATTAGCAGTAGGTAGGTAGGAAGATAAATGCTATTTAGGTAGAAATATATTTTCTGTAACACAACGCTGTTCGAATTATCCGTGGTTGCTAGGGAAATCTGTTATGCTCGTCTATTTTAGTAGAGAGGTAGCAAAAGCGATCGAGGATAAAATTAACCGTTCAAAATATTATGTCTGTTTTGTGATTTTCCGTTTCGGATGAAAAGCCATAATTATGTACGCTAGAATAATAAAGTATAGTGTTCAGCTTTCTTTGCTTATTTTCCTGCCAAGGCCAGAGAATGATCTATAAGTAGATACCTATTCTAAATTTTAAGTGTGCCGGCTCGAACGGAGTGATACCACGACCTCACAGAAAACTAACGTGAAACAACACTTGCGTTGTATTTCGTTGCGTGAGTGAGGTTACCCGAGGCCCAATTACCTTTAATCCCTTCCCAATCTTCCCAATCCCCGAGTCCCCAACAATCCTTAAATTCCTAACCCCTAGAAGGTCTTCAACGCACTTGTAACGCCTCTACTGGTTCGGGTGTCCATTGGCGGTGGTAATTGCTTACCATCAGGTGATATGTCTGCTCACTTACCGGCTTATACTATACAAAACCCAATAAAAAATTGGTTCAGAACCCTCTTTTTTTGCATACAAAATCAGGATAAGTATATTCAGGAAGTTTACGAAATTGTATTTTTAATTTCTTATTTTTCTAGAGTATTTTTATCTACCCCTGCTCATAAAGTCATCTACATTCAAATTCGATTGTTTATTCTTCCATTGCATTAACCGCGCACAAGCGAAAACGAATCTTAATTTAATAGGTCATTAAACTCATTTTCATCTCCAGAAATGAGTTGGTATCTTTAAGATAAGTAGCGCCTTGGCCGTGGCCTTCGATAGCACAAACATACAAAACATTACATAACTGGTATAACATGTATTTATATAAAATGTATTGTAATTATAATATCTCTCAGTTTGTCTTGGAGTCATGGCCGCTAAAGTACCGAGTGTCACATTTAATAACGGATTGACCTGTCCTATTTTAGGACTTGGGACATGGCAGGTAAGATGTTTTACTTAATAAAATGTTATGAAATAAATAAGTGAGAAATTGATATGAATTTTAGCAAATAGTTAAATCTAAATTATTTTTTTACTGTGTTTCTAGTTCACATTACCAATGTTTCTTTTTTGACTGAACTTATTTCGCAATATTTGATCGCACTTTCCAATATTAATCACGGCTAAACTTGTACCTAAAAATTGTGAAAGAAATTGATCTACGTACACGCCTAAACAAGCTACAAATTTGCCCTACCGCCAAAATAAAGCCTTAAAAGTCATTAATAATAACTTTTCTCAACTTGGAAACTGAACCTGGGCTATTCGTCAGCTGTAAGGCTGTCTGTCACTAACGAGACACTTCAGTTTTCAGGTCGTTTCTGTGAAAGTACCTACTTAACTAGTTATTATACTGTAAAATATATCATAACTGGTTGCTAGTATAAAGTGTATTAAAATTTAAGTATCCTGCTCTGTTATAAACGGGAACACTCGGTTTTATTTATAATAAAACATGCCTTTAAACATTTTTTATATTTTAGTCCAATCCCGGTGAGGTGACGCGTGCGGTCGGCGAAGCTATCGACATTGGCTACCGACATATAGACTGTGCTCATCTCTATTTTAACGAGAAGGAGGTCGGAGAAGCGATCAAGGAGAAAATTAAGCAGGGCATCGTAAAAAGGTCAAAATATATGTCCATTTTGTATAGCCACTGCCTTTTCTGCTTCGGATCAGAAGTCTTTGGTCCCGCAAACCCCTAATCCACGTGCCATCTTCTTGTTATTAAATAATAAAGTTTCGTAGCAAATGTTCGGATGGTAGAGTATTTTTGTCTACTTTTGTTATTGTACCTGTAAATAAAATTTACTACTTAAATCGTATATTTTATACTTCGCATTATGGTTTTGGAAATGTAAATAATTTCCGAATGAAACGGAACTCTCTCACTTACTTTGAATTGTTATGGCGTTATTTGGACGATGTATATTCGGTGTTTTCGAGTACATATCTGTACGTTATTACAACATGATTTTATATTCTACATTAATGTTTTACAGAGAGGACCTTTTTATAACATCAAAGATATGGAATACGTATCACAGGCCGGATTTAGTGGAAAAGGCTGTAAAAATCTCGTTGTCTGATCTCGGATTGGATTATTTGGATTTATATCTCATTCACTGGCCTATGGCTTACAAGGTAAGCCCATTTTTATTATTCTTAAAGTTGTATACTGCGCACTAAGCCCGACGCAACCTCGAATGGAAATTGAGTTTATATTAGGTAAGCAAAATTCTTTAAATCCACAGAAGACTTATGTAAATCAAAACGTAAAAAACTTTTCAATTTGGGCTAAAGCTTTTCCAAAACGATACTCGGCCAACATTAGCTTTATTATGTACAAAGCGGAATAGAATGTTTGTCTGATTTTAGGAAGGGAGTGATCCGTTTCCTTCAGATGCTAATGGCAAAGTGATTTACTCCGACGTCGACTACGTGGATACGTGGAAGGCTATGGAGAACCTTGTCGAGAAAGGCCTCGTTAAGAGCATTGGAGTCAGCAACTTCAATTCTGTACAGCTAACTCGAATTCTGAACGCTGCTACAATTAAGCCAGTGACCAATCAGGTGAGGTGTGAAAACGATTCAATCCGAACGTGATTTTGATGAGCCACGTTACTTGGTGATACATTGTAGTTGTCTGTAATTACTACTGCAAATACTCCTAGTCATATTATATTGATATATATACGTAGCTACTGGATTTCATTACTCGCGTGGAATGAAATACTTACTAAATTCGCATGTCATGTAGACAAACTTTCTTTAGAAGCATGTTATTTGATTTGTGATATCAACTTTCAACATGACATCGCAACTGTTTCTAGATAAACGTGTTTTTGAAATACATTCAGTTTTTCTGTTGTAGGCCATTATAAGTTACATTGTTATTTATTTATATTGATTTATTATTAATTGACTACCTCGTTGGTCGAGTGGTCGCAAGTGCGACTGCCGGACAAGGGGTCTCGGGTTCGATTCCCGGGGTCTGGAATAAACTCTAACTGGCCTTTTTACGGTTTATCGAACATTTATCAGTAGTAGAACGAAGTCTGGGATTATGCCCAGTATATGTTAATAGGCTCACCCGCTATTACATGGGACTTACAACACAAATGGTAAAAATTGGGTTAACATTGTATAGCGGCATTACGTGCCGTAATGTGCACCTCTGTCTACCCCTTCGGGGATAAAAGGCGTGACGTTGCTGCGTTGCTGTTATTTATTTACTCTGATGTTTTATATAACACTGCTATGCTGATGATAACACCATTACTAGATCAACTTACTATATCTATTCTGAAATTTCACATTCGGCATACTAGGTATATATTTTTCGAGCACCGCTCGCCGGTCAGTCATATCGTTTACACAGAATGGCTGTGTATCGTTTGTGCGTTCGTATTGCAATCACGAATACAATTCTTAAAATCACTTGCCATAGTGAACTGCGATGGAAAGCCTGTGGCTTGTCTGGTTCATTCTATATCCATATAGCGTGTATGAATTCAAATTGTAGTGTTTAAACTTGCTTGTAAAATAAGAGAGTTACATTCTTTACGTACAGAATGTAACTCTCTTATTTTATGAATTCCACCTGATTAATTAAACTGTAACATATGTATTTAAAGAAAGTTCCGGAGCTGCGGACTACCTAGCGGCTTTACCGGGACTCCGGCTCGACAAGCAGGAGTAGGAACGGGGTGGTTTTTAGTCAGTAAGAGTCTGAAACTCTCGCCTTGCCCTGGCTAGAGAAGTCATTGAATGATTTTCCACATTGAAAAAAAAAAAATTAAAAAAAGATTAAATATCGTGAAGAATTACATTGTGAGCTTAGCTTGGATGCTTACAGGTGGTGGAGATAAATGATGCAACATCAACCGAGATTATAGAAATATATTTATTAAAGGTTATACAGTGTTCTAATCGGTTAGAGGCCAGAGGCTAACTGCCGCTCGCGTCACGCCATTACAATTATTACAGTTCTGCGAATGCGAACACGTAATACGAACCCTACAATATTGTTCATCAGCTAAAACTTCTTAATATGAAGTTATATTTTAATTTTATGAAAACCATGAAATCTGCGAGAAAATCACTTACGGTAAAACAACAGTTAAACAACGAATTTCTTATTGCAGGTGGAATGCCATCCTTATCTCAACCAGACTAAGTTGTTTGACTTCTGCGAAGCTCGCGGTGTCACTTTGACGGCGTACAGCCCTCTCGGCAGTCCTCAGCGCCCGTGGGCCAAACCTGACGAGCCCTCCTTATTGGAGGACCCCAAAGTATTGTCCATTGCGAAAAGGCTAAATAAAACTCCAGCACAAATTTTAATAAGGTAACGATGTTTTTGTTGATCGTGTAAGAAATATTTCTTTGGTTCGTTGATGGACAGACAGCATTCCATGTTTGTAGTAAGTTTTTAAATGTTTTGAATTCTGGTGTAGTTTGAAGACTAAACAAAGCTCTTAGTCATAATCATGTCACGCGAGGAAGAAGCCTTTAGCAATGGGGTACGAACTAGGGCAGTGAGTGGTGGCTGGTGGGTGAAAATTGTTAGCAAGCGTGCATATAAAACTTCAGTGTGGATGGGTGAGGTTTGGAATTACGTCCCCACGCTCGTTGGTTCGCGACTGTAACGTTTTGCAATTGCCGGTCTAGAATAGCTTCCATGAAAAAAATTATGGTACAATTTGTGGCAGGCATACATTTGAAAATTGATTTCAGTAACACTGGTAGTGGAGGCGATGTTTAAGCTGACGTTATTATGTAAATAAGCATGTCTGTCGGGAATGATTAATCACGGCCAGTCTGTCACAGCCTGCCTTACTTTATTATTATTATATTAGACAAACATGGAACAAAAACAACATTGGACATTTGACTCGATGGTATTTACTTTCTTTCTTTTTTGTTTTAATAAACTAACGCTTTATTTACACAAATATACATTATACAGACAATTTGATGTTTGACCCTGAAGATAACTTTTTTGATTGGAGGTCATGGTCAATGAACAAAGAAATGGTTTCGTAAACTTTTCCGAACATACTATACTTTAAGCTTAGCATTAAAATGTATGTATAATATACATGTATATTATGTAAGTATTATTATGTATATTATGCATGTTATGTATGACTTAGTATCGTTACGTATGTAATATATGTAATAATACTATATCTGAAAATAAATTCTAAACATATTGCTTCTATTGAAATAAGTATCTTATATCTTAAATTTATATAAACGATGACGCCCACGACAAAATATGCTTTTCTTTTTACTTGAAATGTGAAAGCGGCCGGACATTATGCCGGAAACCAATATGTATTTACTGTATCTAAAACAAAAGATCGGAACCTTCGAAACCGTTGAACGGGGAAATTCTATTTGTCTTATGATATTTTTTATAGTTATTTCCTGTTGTCTGTCGTCTGAGGCGAGTATTGTTACAGGATGATTTTAAGATAGATTCGTTTAAATTTTGTATAGAAAAGACTTTTAATAATAAATTATATTTATTTTTGCATGATGTTTATTAACATTTTTACACGTCAATCTTTGAAATAACTAGATGAGACCGGATGATTCTGAAAATTCAAAATAGACGTTATAAGTTATTTGCATAGTTAAATACAGTGAGAAATACTTAAAGTATGTAAACTAACTGAATAATAATAATAATTATAACTAACTAATAACTATAACTAAAATATTTACAACACAAAATACCTTAAAAGGAATAAAAACTAACTCAAGGCATCAAAGTAGGTTTGTTATACATTTCATAGAAATCGGAACATCACTTGCGAATTTTTTAAAGACTTTTAGCGAAGTAAACGGTTTTGTTCCTATTTTTACCTTTACCTGTTATACTTTAAAATTACATGATAAACTTTACTGTTTGCGAGTACTCAGAATATTATTTACGTAGGCGTACGAGCTTGTATCAAAATAAACGCTAAACACTACCAAGTATCAATATTATAAAGTCTGAAGTGTGTGGGAGTAGTGTATAATTAATTAAAGAGAACATTATTCTATAATTATTCACAAGGTATATATACTATGTACAATATAAAAGCGGAATTATACACAAGAAATTAATGTATCTAATGTAATAATTTATAACTTCAATTAAGCGTTGATATAAAAATTAATACGATCGTTAAATATGTATGAAAAAACCTTTTTAGTCAAAATTGTCGTATACAAAATTTGTGCAGAGAAAATAAAAATAACCGGGACGCGGGGCAATGGAGCATCATTTGATGCGATCGACACCCGCCCGAGTGACCGGAACGAAGCCGTTTAGCAGATTTTATCGTTTTTATTTGTATTTCTGTGCTTAGAATAATAAAATAACATTTTATTGCTGTTTGATAACATCAATCGACAAGCTGAATATTGGTATTTATACCATAAATAAATGTATTCGTGAAGATGATGTTGAAGTTACGTGTTAGCACGAAATATCTCTCGAGTTTCCGTTTATATCGATTTCCATTTTCACCACAATTAGATCACTTTGCATACATTTACCTATTGAAAGGTTGAAATTATATCCATCTGTTCACTTGGTAACAGATGGGCAAAGGAATATTTTTGTACAATGGTTCCATTATCTTAAACACAAAAACGTAAAAGGTTTTTTTTCTAAATGAACGAATTTAATTAAATATTTTAGGATTGTATGAAGTACTTAATAAAATTACCCTTACTTGGATACCACATATGCTTTCTGACATCAAGACAAATTGCACGTCCAAAGCACAACAAAGTATCGTATCGAGACGGCTACGACGTCGTAGCTTCTGCTACGCCGTAGTAAATGTAAAGACATCATTTTTATTAGGTTTATATTTTATTCTAAACTATTTTATATTATTTTAAGGTACCAAGTCGATAGGGGTATTATTGTAATACCTAAATCGACATCCAAGAGTCGCATAGCAGAGAATTTCAACATCTGGGACTTCTCTCTGAGCGAAGAGGACATTAATGCTATCAACAGCTTGGACTGTAACGGTCGGCTCATACCGCAGGCTGAGTAAGTATAACCTTTAATTTTAAACTTAGATTTACAAAAGAATGGAGACTCCTAAAAGCAAAAAATAACAACAAGAACGTTATTATTAATAGAAATTTTGATTGTATTTTCTAGAAGGTTAAAAGCCGAAATAATTAGGGACTCCCTTATAATTTCGGTGATTCATAAATAAAATAATTTCTCTTTGTAATTTCTCGGTAACTTTTTGCTGGCAACCTTCCTACGCTTTGTGTGCCCACTTTGAAGTCTCCATCACTTTCATCTTCAACGTACCTCATGTATTTCCGCAAATACAAATTGTATTAATAGCCTCCAATTGACTGAAACGTCTACGCAAATCTTCAATTTGAAAGAATTTCACCAAAATATGATTTATCCAAAGTATTGTTCCGTTGTAACGACAAGCCTGTAGGCGGATTGTGGGCGTTGGTACTTCAGTATAATTTTAAAAACAAACTATTAAAAAAGGCAAAGTCGGCTTTCTCTTCGGTTAGATTTCGCGATAGGGCCGACATTTATTTTTAAAAAAGTTGCCCATTTGAAGATAGGACGAAATTAATCATCGCTTAAATTCCCCTCTCTATTTGCGTTGGTTCTAATTAGGTTCAAAAAATTGCTGACGACTCTCAGTTAAATAAAAGTCTTGTTTTATCTTTTCCAAGAGATATCAATCTCAGCAAATCTTTAGGGACAAAAATTAACGGATGTCGTTTCCCAAGGCAAGTTTCCTGCACGGAAAGTTTCATTGTCGTTCATTGATCCACTGGGAGGTGATTCAGTAACAATCACACAAATAGACCTTCACTGGATCACTAGCTGTTACTCACGGCTTCACTCGCACGGAATTAAAAATTAAATATTTAGCGGCGTGTTGGTGACATTAGTCGGATTGAAAAAATGTTTTTTACATTTCTCCCAAAGCTGGCTTCGGCTTTATTTGACTAGATTTTATCGAAATGTATAAATAAGTTATAGTGTAGTTATAAATGGATAGTCAAGTGGTTGCTAAGTTACGGCGTAACGAACAAGTTGACAAACGACCTAACTTCAGTGTTAACGATATTAATAATTGGGATTATGGTAGTTAGGATTAAAGGCCCGAGTGATTAATACGGTCGTTGTAACTAATACGATTTTAAACTTATTCTTTAATCATAGATTAACGTTTTGTTTGCAGGGGCCGAGAGCACAAGGATCATCCCTTTGCTAATCCCGATATTACCTTTTAAATGTGGCATTTGGACAGTTTAATAGAACAGAGATTACTCCTCAAACAATTACTCCGAAATAAAAATTACAAGATTAAATAAACGTGTGCTTCTTTAATGGAAACTTGTTTTTTGTGACCCAAAAAGGGAAAGTAATATCCAATACTTTTTTACTGAAACTTTTATTACAGGAGCGTAAAAGAGCGTGTGGGAGTATTTAATTTAAAAATGTTTATCGGTGGATGTAGCGCATGCAATACACGGTACATTGTGAATAACCACCATTATTCACTTGTGTCCACGGCGCGCTGGGAATGGGTGGTTGTGTAAAGGAACCGTCAATTCGTGCGGGCCAAGCAATATCCGGCCAAACACCCATCCCTGCGTGTGTTTCCGCCAAACCTGTCAGACGCTTGATTTCGCTAAATTGTTCGCATTCCTTAACCCTGTCTTGTCTGATTCGGAAAATACGGGCGCATTGAAATGGTCGGTGAAATGGTCAGTGCGGACTTTAATCATCTTGATTGATAAAGGACACGTGGAAGCAGGAATTCATCTTAGAAAGGGTCTTTGTCTGCTATTTGCTCGCTTACTTTGCAGAGCTTGTGTACCGAACCTTATTTACCTTGTCTACCCTATATTGCACATGAAATATTGACCATTAAAAGAATACTTAATTCAGGTTTTGGATGCATAAATGTTCATAAGAAATGAAAATAATATTAGCCCTAACAGGTATTTCCACTTCACAAATCTGTTTACGTCCATTGTGTGTATGTACCTAACATTTCCGCGGTTGCGTACAAACACAGAGGCGCAAAAAATTCTGGTTACTATGAAAATATGCCTTTTTTAAAAAACGTTGTGTTCAGTCCCGCCCTTCGTTATGTTACATCTCACCATATAGAAAGAGAGAAGTAAAGGGAAGTTATTTCGTACGAAATATTATTTCCTTGACGCGGAAGGCGAGCTTCGCGCAAACTAGCCGCACCACGCCGCGCGTCGAACAGACAGCGACGTTTTCGAGATAAGGTAAGACCTTCACAACGTACTTTATGATGTTAGAAATGTTTGCAAGATACCAAACTTAATAAATTCGTAGCATGACTGCCCCTTCTGTTACTGTGAGACTTTTGTAAACTTTGCAAACCGAGTGACGGGCCTTATTTTAGACCCTGGTCGTTCTAGTTCAGTGTTCCCTATTGAGAGGTATCGATTTTGTCAGGTCACGTATTCTTACCCGCGTCCAGTAATTCATCCTAGACGCGGCAACAGGGGCAACCTGAAGAATTTTTAAGGATTAGGTATCCTATTTTGTGAAAATGAAGTTTGTTGCGAAACATTTTATTATAGAGGCGTTGTAAAAAACTTAGTAAATTTACTAACACCATCTTTTTCATATACTTTGTATGAAATGGGCAGTAAGTTAAGATTAACTCGATGCCTTGAGGTAGAGAGAAAAATGTAAATATTGCTGCTTGTCATAATTAATAATTCTGAGTCTCTGTGTCTTACATAAATACATGCGAAGTGTAAGGAGGCCCGAGCGAATTCATCAAGATAACTTGAAATGAAACGTAATTTTGTAAATATGTATATCACGGTACAATCACCTCGGGACCTTCTTTTATGTAAGAGTACGTAGGTACCTGCAGATGATATGCTCCCCGCATACGTTTATCTGTCTATGAACAAGTTTTGAGAATGTGCAGCCATTTTTTTCAGAACGTTGTAGACCACTCTGCTGAATTGTTACTATTTCAGAAAAAAGAAATGATAGAAAGAATAGAATCGACTAACGCTTATTTGAACATTTTCACCCTAAAATATTCTGTGGTATTGCAAACGTCCTTCTTCTGTACTTATCCTCATCATCATCAACAGCCTATAAATGACCACGGTTGACCAAAGGCCTCTTCTCAGAAGGAGAAGGTTTGAGCATTAATCACTACGTTTGCTCAATGCGGGTTGACGATTTCAAACGTAATTTTCAGTGAAGCTAGGTGCTAATTTCAAAGTGTAGCTTCGAATGCAGAAGAAGGAACAAGAACCTTCATTCGTTACTCTTTAAAAAAGTACATGTTTTCAATGTCTCTGATATATTTTTTTCAATCAATAATTGTACATATATGTGAGAACAATACAGAGACATTGCAACGCAGAACACATCGATAGTCGTTGTCTTTACACGAATTTCCAATAATTTACCTGCTGTCTTGGGGTCTCTTCGACCCCCAGTAGGTATTCAAGTGACGGTATTATATATACTGCTGAGTGGCCGTCAACCCGCCTATCTGCCCTTAGAAAACCATATTCATAAGACTCGTCTAAGCCCAAATGGTCAAAGAATACTGATGAGTTTAAAACCCAAGTTCGTAATTTTTTTATCCGAAAGCACTCAAAATAAAGTACTTTTGTAATGTAGGGTAAATAAAAAAAACTGTTGATACCGCCGCAGACGAGAGTAGCGTTAATTAATTTTTTTTTTGTATTTCAACTCAGTTGATTGAACGTCAGGTAAAAAATTGTTCGCAAATATTAGAAAAATTGTTCGAAGTATTTCATTGAAAATACTTTTTAATAGCGTTGGAAATTGCTGAATCTGCTTTAGGTTATAGCTACAGGGCCGAATTTCTGTTTTAGCACGTTCAGTGAAAAGAAAACGAATGTACATTTTTTGCTTGGTTCACAATCGTGCCTGGTTCGATCCCTAGGTTGAACAAACGTCCTTTAGGTATTCGAAAACACTTTTAGTAATAGTATTATTGTACCCATGTGATAAGTAAAAATTCGATCTCTATTACACTGATATAAGAACTCCACCGTATAAAACCTCATTCATTTAGAGTACTTCTCTACCTACCGCTCTCAGGAATAAGTAGCCTTTTATAGCAAAAGACCAGCCATTACCAGTTTGAAAAGAAAACGACTAAACAAAATAAAAACACCGACGTAACTATTAAATAATGTGCAAGTTTGGTTTCGCAGTGTTTGCTGCAACTATCCTTTTTTACGTTTTAGTTTCGGCAAACTAGTTAGTGGGGCTACATACCGGTGTACTGGAATACTAGTATACTGTCATAATACAGTACCTCTACTATGAATTTAAAACAATAATAGTAGGTATCTGTCGATAGTCGATAGTGACGACGTATTTTTATATGACAAACTTTAGTTCCATAAGTGACCGCTAGAGGCACTGTAAAATTTGGCATACAAAGAATTTACGTCGTCGCTATCGAGTATCGACAAATACTATTGCTTTAAATTCATGGTACAGGTATTCAGTACTGGTATACCGCTATAACACCGTAGCATAATAAGCAAACTCGGCACGATCCTCCGTTACACCGCTTACTCTTTCATTTGGTGCGGTATGAATGTGCACGGTCATTGCGGTAAGGACTTAAGGTATTTTCTATCTGGTATCTATGAAAAATTTATGTTCCTATGTTCTTTAGTATTCCGAACATTTCATTTTACTGGAATCTATTTCAGATTTTATTTTGCGCTTGCATTTTTACCTTATGTGAGCTCGTGATCTCTTTTGCATCTGTTGGGTTTAATACGTGGATCGGGTCAAGAATTATTAGTGTCTAACTGTCTAGCGTATAGGAAGATCTTATCTCTTTGCAATCTACACAGTTAAAACTGTGTAGATTGTAACGCTTGCCTACTTAATATTTTTTAATCTTAGGTTCGGTCCATAACAGAGTTAAAATACGTCGAGCGTATCATCAGTCGTACTAACGTATCATCGCTTGAGTGTGAACGGTCAATTGTTTTTCTGTACATTGGTGTGTTCTGGCGTTACACGACCAATACGCGACGCATGTTCCGATAGATATAAAAGGACCCTTAATATTGTTGTTTCAAAACTGTAGTTTCAACAACCAACAACTTAAATTTTGGGTCTATCTTTTTGTTAATATTGTTTTCTATTCTAATGGTCTAATATTGACCAATATGCGATGCATGTTCCGTCGATAGGCGCGTCAAATAATAACAATGATTTAACCTACCATAACACCGTCATTCCAGTTCAAGGTTACAATAAAATTGTGGGGCAAGCCTGTTGCCAAACATCAATATTTTTAGAATACTGATTTTGTGTTTGTTGTTATGTTATGTTAGGGGTAAAACAACATCGTAATGTAATGTAGAACAGTCTTTCGGGCACCCTACCTCACGACTCTGATGAAGACAGACAGAATCGATGCCTTAGGTTAGTTTTTATTTCTTTTAAGGTATTTTTAAGTTGTAAGTATTTTAAATTATAGTTATTATCTAGTTAATTAGTATAGTTTGTGATGCCCATTAAATATACGAATTTAAAAAAAAACATCGTAATAAGACTAGCTAAATGCAGAAGAAGTCGAAACGTGTTGGTAATGGACATTTATTTGAAATGAGATGTAACAATCATCTTGAAAGGGTTTTCACATAGCCATATGAAAGGCGAAATATTGGCACCTTACTTGATGGTGCCTTAGATAAATTATATATTTTAATATATACTTAGGAAGGGGTAGGCAGAGCAATGAAACATTTTTACTAGATGTGTTATTATGAATCCCACGTAAGGAGTTAGTCTACCGCCATACTTTGGACAAGATATTCCAGAATCCGTATCTACTATATACAGTATGGAGATCACTCATATGACTTAAATGAAACTACAAATATTACTAGTTTACAGAATGAAAAAAATCACTTTTTGGCTCACCTACTGGGCATATTTCGCTAATTTTTCGTACATTGTCAGCCAAGATGCTTACAAATAATAATATGTGTGGTTTAGGTAGGTATATTAAGTCATAAGAGATTTTCCTATAGGGTCGGGTGTCTCACATTGAACCAGGCAGCTACATTTAACCACCGCCGAATCTCGAAAATGTGACATTGCTAAAGTGCGCTAATATGAGTAAAAGAGAGGTATTTACGTTCCATTCCTGCCCACTAGTTTACGTGGCGATCGCGAGCAAAGTGTTTTTATGAGAAGCATTCGAAAGCAAATTGACTCAAAAAGTAAGTCTTTTTTGCAAATTCAATTCTTTTTTAGCTTTTTTCGATTAAATAATATCAATTTAATTATATATACATTGTTTTCTATGGTTAGTTAGCAATTAAAAGAGCTATAATTCGTGTTTTTACGAGATTGATTTGCCGGTAAAATATTGAAGTTAGTTATCAAAACGTGGTGTGTCTCACAGTGAGCCACCTGAGGGTGGTACACGTATTGAGCCCTGGAACATTACGTACATCCCAGTCACTAAATGAGTTTATTTGAAGAAATGTTTTTAATTTGTTATAAAATGGTGCGAAACGAAGTGTTAACAAGAAAAGTGGTGGGCATTTGGCTGGCAACATGCTTAAAGCCCTTAAACTGCACAGGTGAAAGTATTCGTATAAGATTTAAAGTGATTTTAATAAAATTAAATATAAGGCTGATTATTAGACACTTGAATAGTTTGTTTTATAATAAATAAAAATTGTATAATTCACTATTCCTGTTTTTATTATTCTCACAAAGTTTTTCGCTTTGATTTCGCTTATAAATGGAACTAGAATACATAGAAATAAGGTGGCTAAATGTGGACCATACCCTGGTTAAATGTGTACCACCTGAAGTACTCATTGAACCAAAAATCATTTTTCATGAAAACCTTGTTTACACTGAAACTAAACGGAATATGAGAAATTAATGTTTTACAAAATTAAAGCTAGATAAATTTGCTAAGTATACACAAAAAATTAAAGACATTGATTGAAAATCCAGCCCACTATGAGACTTTGAAATTTACCTGGTTCAATGTGAGACACCTTACCATACGGTATAACTTAATACTAAATCACCTAATAGGTACATACTTCGCTCTACCCGGGAATCGGGCCCTAAACCCTTTCCCCACCACTCTGAAGTCAAGAGGTTGTTTTTTTTTTCATAAAATAAAACTTTAATTATTTTCTTCTCATGCTAATGACTGTGAAATGAGTTTTCTTTACCTTTAGTGATAGTGGTGACCACTTGATGGTTTTTAAACGCTAAATGCTTTGTCAATTAAGGCATTGAAGGTAATTAAGGCAGTCGATTCTACTGGAACTACTGAAACTGCAATGAGAAGTAGCAAATTGAGTAGATAGGTAATAGTAATATTTTTCTAAAATGGTATTTGTTAAATTTAATTATTCAGTAATATTATAAGCACGAGTAGCTACAAAAGTTGATTCTATTGCACCGATTTTGCTTGGAGGTTTACTACGCGACTGTAAATCATCATGACAACATGATATTTATGACATCGATACATCGATATAACTTGTTGAGCAATAGTGTGCTAATGAAAAATTATGAAAAATAACGGAACCGTCTTCAATTTTCTTTACCACCATTTTTTTAAGTCAGTTAATATGCCCAAAACCTTTTCTTAAGTCTTAAAAATACTTTCCTGAAAACCGCGACAAAATCGTAAAAGCAAAGTAGCCAAACGCGAGATAATTGAACACAAACATACAAACAGTCAAACTGCGAACATCATTTTTTTAAGTCATTTAAAAAGCATTTGCGGTAAAGAAATAACGAGTAAAATGCTCTTCATACTGTTCATGAAAGAAAAACGAACGAAGAAAAAGAGATCTAATAATGAAAAATAAGAACCCAGAGTTGAAAGTGCTCACTAATTTATTAGTGTTAACAGAGTGAATGAATGACGCTTAGCATAAATAAACGGTGCCTTTAGGAATTGTAGTTAAGAGAATATTGCATAACCCACATTCAAACAATGGCAGCAATCTAGCGGGCTCGCGCGGCTGCGGCGCGGTGGCGCGGCGGCGGCGGCGCGGCTGCGACACGCCTGCCCCTCGGTCAGTCCGGCGCGCGATTATAAATTCACCGCTCCATTATTCACAATTGGCTTCCATACCGGCTCTGACAGCCGGCCCGATAATTCGTTAAGTCCTAAACTGCGACCGCTGCGTGCACCCGATAACGCCCAATAGGATTCAACTAAATATACAAAGGGCTGTGCGAACCACGCATTAGTGCCGTCACGCGCGTCCTTCGTCTTCCTTTGTTCATCTTCGCCGATTTCAATTATGCATAATCACGCCATAATCGTGTTTACTTGTAAAACAGTCACGAGTGTGTGAACAATAAATTATTTTTATTTCAAAAAGAGTGGAGTATAAAGCGCCGTCACCCGTGCCCGACTCGTTAGTGAATCCGGTTACCAGTTGCCGTTCAAAGTTTGTGTGCTCTCTACTCTTGTCTGACGGATGTCCAACATCCTGATTTTCTGTATGCGAAATTTGCTATCTTCGTACAGGCATACAAATAAATGCATTGCTTTCATTTTAATCGGATAGGCCCCAGCTATCCGATTACAGCATCGCTGTGCTTTGTTGTTCCTGAATGTGGCTTCGCATAATATCAATTATTTGTTTTGCATTGAAACAATTTGGGGTTTTGTCCATGATAATATCATTACGTGAAATAATTTTAAATGCATTAGTCCACACGCTATACATTTTAATTTGAAAGTTTTGATATATTTGTGAAAAATGATGTGCACCGAAGACTGTAAGTGGAGAAGCGAACAATAATCAAAGAGATGAACGTTAAGAGAACTGTAGCAATTACGAATGATGGATTGTTGAACTTCTCCCGGACAGAAATGACCCGATGTTTTAATATCGTCTTGTTTCTTTTCTTGGCTCGTTGGTAATTTGTCACTAAGTAGGAGTTGGAATAGAAATCGTTTTCGTAATAAAACATTATTAAAAAGGGGAGCCGGATGTAGGTATATAGCTCTTCACAACATTTAGAGATTATTGTATGTTGAAATTGAGTAGGTATGTGCTAGTACGGTTTTCAATTTAGTCGGTGCTAGTGCACATGAGTCATTTTTATTTGACTTCGTTTTGCGAGCACACGAAATATTATATTTTTGTAAATAGCACTGCAAAATGTTTATAACACGTTTCGAAAATCATAAGAAATTATTTGTGGTAGGAATTCTCTCGTTTGCGAGGATACCTTTTGGAGAATGTGTAGCGTCGGGCACGCGGTGCAATGTCCTGGAATGTTTCATATTGAAAATATTTGTTCGTAAATTAAAATTCTTTACAGAATATCAAATGAACTGAATTGGGAAATAGTTCAGCTAATGGAAACACTGCAAATGTACATAAATCCGGGATTTAACAAAATATTTATTCTATTTGTATTTTAACTGTAATAAACAAAACAATGCTAACTTCCAACCATTGTTAACATAACTATATTGCATGTTAAATTCGAGGAAGAATTCATTTCATTTAACATCCATTGAGTGAGAGATTAATTGATGTTTCAATGGTCATCTAATCTTCCTAGTAATTACGTATGTCAAATATATTGGCATTAGTATCTATTACGCCAGAATGCAATGATTTGATTATGTAGAGGTAAGTAGTTTCACTGTGTGAGCACTTCCACCTGTTATAATTGGGAAAGTACTTGTCTGTTATGGACGATTTAATTAATTATGGGTGAACTTATATCACTAGTCAACTTGTTAGAAGCTTAGAAAGATGTAGATCAATAAATAAGAAATGTTTTTGAGATTATAATTTAGTTACAGAAAAAAACAAATGGTATCTTACTAATATTATAAATATTTTTGAGTTTGTGTGTTTGTTTGTTTGTATGTTTGTTACTCAATTACGTCAAAATGACTGAAGCGATTAGGATGAAATTTAGAACAGGGGTAGATTATGGTCTGGAATAACACATAGGATACTTTTTATCCCACGGGACCACGGGCGAAGCCGTTGGCAGAAGCTAGTAGGTAATACATATTACTTTTTATACAAAAATGTAGCCAATATTGTTAAAATGAATTTTGGTTGTGATTGTTACCCATAAAGGATCAATATGTAGCCATTGTACCGAAACATGAAATATCTCCTATAAGCATTAACGGTGAAAAACCATCGGAAATAAGAAAAATGATGCCCCTGCTTGATTAAAGTGGCCGCTTTCTTCGAGCGTGGTAAATGACGGTGACATTTTATTGGCGGTCAACGTGTTTCGTTAGACTAGCCCCTGACATGCTATCCATCTTGTGCCCGTCCCGGATTACCTGCGCCGAATCAACCGAATGTGATTAACGGACCCGATCATGCCCGTATAAAATGTCTGCTCCGACCGATGACCGTGTAATGGCGTATTGCGGATTATTACGGCCACTCGGACGTATTATTCCGATCTACTCAAAAATCATGTCAAATACGAGTGAATACGCTCAATGCAGCAGCTGCTCGTTTCAGCCGAGAGTACTAGCATTATTGTATTACCCACTCGGATTGAAATTGAACTGCACCGTGCTGTGTAAACTACACTCGTAGATGCTGCTAATTATTTATGTTTAGTCAATTAATTGCGTATTGATGTTTCGACGTTTGAGTTTATAATGTTGTTCATTAACCGATGAAATTGGCGAATTACGGAATCAGCTGAGCTCGCGGGATGATATGCAGTAAGTTATGAAACAACGCGGGAAACGCCAAGACTTCTTGCGATACTTAGTAACATTAACAATTTCGGCCAAGACGTAATTAATTAAGGCAGATAGATATAAAATTAATTTAAAAACTCGAGTCACTGTTGCAAAGTTGTGAGGGTAGAAGTAAAGATTTATCAGGGCCGTCGTGAAACGCTGAAACAGCGGGCGACGGCGACGGCGACGTGACAAGAGCGCGTTAATTCTTGCTCACTGCGACTCTTCTAAACTGTTAAAAGAGTAAGGTAATTAAGTATGATGGATATTCGGAGTTTATCGCGGGTGGCAGAGACACGGGCCACTTGCAACTTTCTTATCTTGCGCTGGACGAAGTTTACGACGGCTTTGCGGTGCCACCAAACAGCTGATTATGTGAGCTCACATCGTATGACTTACTAGTCTCATAGATACTTATTAGAGGAAGCGTAGGCGTGGTATAAAGTTAGATGAAATCGGTTTTTTTATTTGGCGGCTTCTAAATTAATCTGGATATTATAGTTCCCATCCATATCTTTAGTTTTTAAATTCTTATTAAGGAATGAACAAAACAATCATTATAATCGAATCTTTATTACACTCGTAATATCAATTCGGATAAATCATTTTCTTTTAAAAGATTTATTTCCAAGTGAGCAAATATTACAATCTTATGTTGTTTATTTCAATTGAATCGTACGCTGCAGAGTTTCCGTAAACTGTCAAGTGTCAACTTTTCATTCGTTCTGACAAAACAGAGGTAACGGAAATCAGAATAGGTAGCAAGCACATTTTCACAATATTTTATTCATTCATATTTTCCTATTCTTGTGACATAAAATTAAAAACGATTGTTGTTTTTATATATTCGAAATAGAATAGAAATAAAAGAATCGAACAATAAGATATTGAGTCTGTTTTTTGTTTCTTTGTTAAGTCGTCAATGTATTTTGTTTATATTTCAATGTATTTTTCATGGAATCCTCAGAAAGGACAGCAGCTACACCTACGTTATGGATACGGCGCTATGTAGATTTGTAGTGGCGCCGGAGGGCAACCCTTGTCATGTGAGATTTGTAAACGAAAAAGCCTCTAATTTGGGTTTGTGTTTTGACAAGTCATCTTGAGGAAGACACCGAGCTTCTGAGAGAACTTTGTTCTTGTTATAGTTTGTGAAATTAAAGTTTGTATGTGGTACAAACGTTGGTTCGTTTTGGCAAACAAAGAATATTGTGTAGGTACCTACGTAGGTATTCTATTTTTTTAATAGATCATAACTTAACGTGCACAAAGTTACAACCTGTGACAATTTCTGATATTCAATTACAGTTTTTTTTTTACCTCAAATCAATAATTAACTGTTGCCTAATAGTGTTGAGTAGATTTGTAGTGATTTTAAATATCTATAAGACAAGACGTGATGCTTTTGGATGCTGAATAGCAATTCTAAATGTCGGAATAAAAATAAAAGCAAAAAAATCTATTTTATTGTAGGTACTATTCACGAAAACCGAATTTTTTAATCAAACATAAACAAACTTTAAAACTAATGTAAAGTGTACATTACTATGGATCTTGTTGCCAAAATATTTGCCCAATCTAACGCTAAAGTGCATACGAGAGAATGATGGCGAGCCTCCCCAGTTTAGGCAGAAAGAAAAACATAAAATGTGAGCGCAATGTTGTTGCGTTTTTAGAATAAATAAAGGCTGAAGTGTTCCCGCGAATCTGTTGGGGATCAATAGTTGCCGCCACAAAATCCGTCGTTACCCTTAAAATGTTCTCTTGCAAACAAGCTTTCTACATTGCCCACATATCTTGATCAGGTGACGCAACAAAACATAAAAACCAAATTGTACATCTTTTTTTCATTTAACAAATCCGTCTTGACGAGGGTATTCTGTTTTTTCGGCAAAAGTAGAAATAAGAAAGATATAAGCAAATCCTGCTAGATCACGTTTAGTACCTCGATTTTTTTTCGATTATTTAGAAACAAAGGCTGGCAGAGAGCTTTGTGACGAAAAATATGGAGCGCACGGGCTATTGACGTTTGGGAAATTGGTTAGAGCATACACATTAATTAAAAATATGTTCTGCTCATGTCGTTTTTGTGCTGGGTAATTTGAAAGGGTTTTCACAATAGAATTTAAGTCATTATTTGTTATGATTTTGCGTATAAAATTACTTTTTTTATTAATTTAGGAGAGTAATATTTCAGGCTTTTGAATTTAAGTTTAACGAGTTGAAAAAAAGAGGTTTGTTGTTGTTAATGCGTTACGTCCCTAATTAGCAGGTAGGCAGGGGGAGTCCGCTGCCGCCGCCATTATTGTGGTCAAGGGGCATGTTCTCCGGGACACCTGCGACCATTTGTTATTATGTATTATTATTTATTGCTCCGAGCCAAGTTACGAATAAATATTTTCTAAATGTTAATTCCCTTTTTTAGGTTCGACTTAAAATTAAATATAGATTTTAATTAAATGAGACCTTTTCTCTTTTCTACAATAGGTCTATTAAAAAAAAGTAAATCCGAAACAATATTCGCAAATGTTCATGACTTCTGACTTCTTGGGCTAGGCAATAATGTTTAGGTAGCCAGAACAACAAGATAGAAAAGTTATGTATTCTAGTAATAAAACAGAGTATGGACATAAAGCGGGAATAGTGCAGGATAGCCTTTTCATTTATTTTCTTTAAGAAATGGACTTATCGTAAACTTAGCAACATTGTGAGTAAAAAGATACAGATAGTAAAAATATTGGCTTTGATAATAAATCTTACTCTATCTAAGTTTAAGTTAGTTCTATTTATTTGTATCATCAGTTTATGAACAGAACAAACACAATGTCTTTAAGTAGACAAAGTAAGGGAGAAGCATAAACGTTTTATAAATCATATCATGACGTCACTAAGCTAACAAAAATGTATTTATCATATACTCATTCAGATTCTCGTGCTCATTCATAATTTTTCATAAGATTTATGACAACCTTTAACCACGCCCTCTAATGACCAAAATAATACGGAAATGTGGGGTGGCGTCGTGGTCTACAATCTTCGAGTATACGTTGATGTATATCACAATCTCCTTTGTGTGTATAGCTTTTAAGGAGCCAGTCAAACGTTACTTGACCTGTTTAATATTTCAACTAGCAGTGATAGATATGAACGAAAGAGAGTCGAATTTATATGTCACCGTTCTTCTTACATAAGTACTTATTGATTTATTACAGTACTATATTAATGTCTTGTAACTAGGGTATTGAAATATCTTCTCTTCTACTTTAACATAAGGTTCCTTTCAATCAAATTGTTGTATCAAAATTCTGTCCATGTAGTGGCTTACATGTTCTGTAGCATACAAGGTACTGGTTGTGCTTGGTTATAAAGTGTGTAGTACCTAAGGTACATTGGTCGTGTGCGGAACATTTGTAGTTCGGTGCATGCGGTCCGCATACAGCTTGTACGGCCGCAAAGCCATTGCGGTTGTCATCCGCATTCATGATACTACTGGCCGCTGAATGGCCTCAAATTGCAATTAGGTACTACGACTTTTGAAAGTGCAGTAACCTTGTTATGCGCAGTTATGTTTAAGCGGCTGATGCAAATTTCTGTTTACGAGGAACACGAGCTCCGCGCGGAAGTTGGGACGGGGTATTTGTCTGAGAGTAAGACTGATGGTCCCGCTAGTTTTGATTTATTCGATACATTAGTCCTCAACTTAGAAATATTGTCAGACATTGGAATTAGTGTCAGCGCAGAATCTACGATGTAAATGTTCGAAAAGTAAATGGGTTTTATATCGTTGTATTTATTTAATGTGCAACTTAGAAAGAAAAAACCTTTTAGGATCAGCCCGTAATGTGATTTGTTTTAATCAAATTCGAATTGAAACGACGTGAAATGTTTTGCAAAGAACCTTTTTAAGTGCTTGTAGGTAAATTACGTATTGTATAAAGTTTTTTAGCGAATAACAAAGAGGGATTCATAGTGCTTTGAATAATGATTAATTTCAATAAACGTGTTAGAAACTGCAATCAACTACAGCACTGCCAAAACTCCAGCAATATGGTTATACTTAATTATGATGCGCGTCGAGGTTTTGCTTAAGATGTTTGATATTGGCAACTAAACTAACTGCTATCTATCTTCGTTAAAGGTATTAGCTTCAAGCAATACCTAATACTACCTAACTAGTATGCGTATATAGTATATTGTTAACTATTTAGGTTAATCCCACCTTTGATATGTTAGAGTTAGACAGTTTATTAAACTTAGGGTTAGTTCCGAATATGTTGTCATAAACATTTTACATAAAAGAAAAGTTTTTAAATAAATGCATAGCTGTGATGTACATATTATAAACGTATGGTCAATTATTTGGACACACACACTGCTAAAGAAGAGAAAGAAAATCAATTGTAGTTTAATATTTATGACAACTGTCACCAAGTAAAATATAACAAGTAATATTATGTAGTAGTAAAATAAACATTAGCTGTTACATTTTTCAGTTGATTTCATGTGAAGGCACGGAATGTACTGGAAACATCGACGTCAATATGTTGACGAAACGCCAAACGCAATCTATCTACTTATAAATAGGTTTTAATGTGAGTTGTGCGTGTTCGTTACTTGGTCACGCTCTACATCATATGTGTGTCACAATTCTCCACATCACACGGAGTATGTAGCAAATGGAGTACTCATGCACATTTACCTTCAAGGGCGCGGAAAAAAGTATACGTGTTTATGACAGATGTTTCCGTAACAAGATGTGGTGTCATGTGAACATAATGAACTACCTTGTTGATTGTTAGATATGTTTCCAAAATGCTTTTTGTGCATTTACTCATATACATGTATTTTGTGTAAACAAACATTACATTGTGTACACTTTTCCGTCACATATCACAGTTTAAAAATTCCATTATGATTTTTATCCGATAATGTTAAAACTGATAACGTTTAAATCCATTTTGATACAAAAAGCAGGCTTTAATGTCTAATGATTGAGATAAATAGCACGCTTCATATTACTGATCGTGCGAATTTTGTAATAAACACGGTTTAGAGATCAAATATAACAATATAACAATGAACCTCGTCAGATGCACTTGTAATCACTCGATTAGAGAGGCAGCAAATTAAATTCCAAATTTCCAAATTCGAGGAATTAGAAAATAATTCTCAACATGAAACAGTGGATTGACTCTAGATCTGGTGGTTTAGATATGTGTTTCAGCGGGAAAATATTGGTTTTGGTGGCTAATGGATATTTTAGTGGACTAGATTGTTTCAGTTAGTGGTAAGTTACAAATTAACCACTAACACTACTCATAAAATGCTGTATGATGTCTAGTTAAAAATAATTAATTGATACACTTGTTGGCAAGATAATATTGCCTACTCAGAAGGTAAATATTTTTACGCACAATATTAAAGATTTTATAGGTATGAAATGCTATTTGGGGTACCGATTTGAAATTCACTTAACATCTATGAAACAGAAAGTACCACCGCCTGATCAGGAAGAAGGACTGCGCCATAGATTGTTCGAAAACTTGAAACTCATGAAAACCAGAGTTCAGTATTTTAATTGCCCATCATACTTACAGAACCCAATTTTTGGCTTCTGCGCAGGCAATAACAGAATCAAAACTTTTTGAAGCAGTCTGTCTAAAAAGTCAGTTTATACAAAGAATATTTTAAAATATATTATATGTAGAATATATTAAGTACAAAAATCTAATAATACAATTAAAATAAAACCCTTTTAAATAATGTGCGTAGTACTTGAAAGAGTAAAGGGGGCCATGAAAATATTATTCATAATCCCTTTTTTTAGATTCTGTGATGATCTTGAGGAATTCTGGTGGTTTGAGAGGCTGCTAAGATTTAGTGGTTTCTGGTGGTATAGAGTGAACGAACCATGATGTGTGTGAGTTTAGTTTACAGAATATTCCGATTGGCGTATATGTTTCATTGAGATCCATTTTTTGACGAAATAATGTCAATCAACAGTTGTGAATAATAACAATAAGCAGTGTGTCGATTCGATAGGAAATATTGTGTAAAATCAATTTCGATTTCGAATGTAAATATATTCAAGTTACAGCTTCAAGTGACATTAAACATTGACATTTGACACTTGATGTTTTCATCGGAAAACATGATTGCTAAGGCAAAGGTAACGACTGCATTTTACCGTTTATATGACGTCATCAAATGTTTTGTGATTTTAATTATTTTTCTCAGAAATAAAAAAAAAAAAGTTTTATATCGATCGAATAGTTCATTAAGATGCCTAGAATACAATGTCCATATTTACGTGAAAAACTGCTGTAGTTTCTATTATAGAGTGGACGAACCATGATGTGTGTGAGTTTAGTTTACAGAATATCCCGACTGTTTCATTTTTATATTTTAAATGATTTCTCCATTTGTTTACTACTCTATGTTTTACGACTGCGCTTTTAAGCTTCTGTATTAATCAATTAAATCGATGACTTAATTCGTTATAGTATCAAGCCTTTTATTACCCGAAGGGATTGGCAGAAGTATACATAGAATATCAAGATTTAGCCGCTTATACATATTGTTAGTTCCAATGTATCTTGGTGGCCCGGTGGTTTAAGACGCCCGCTTCTTGTGCATGAAACCATTTTTTTTTAGGTGGGAATGTCATCCAATGGCTTTTCCCGCCATGGGTGAGGCGGGAGGGTGTCAGACTCTTACTGACTAAAAACCACCCCGTTCCTACTTCTACTTTAAGCCGGAGCCACGTGAAACCTGGGCTTATAATTTCTAATTATAAGTTTGATATCGCGAGCCCGCATTAAGAAAGCGTGGTTATTCGTGCTCAAACCTTCTTCGTGTGAGAAGAGGCTTTTTTTGGTCAGCAGTGGCCACTTATAGGCTGATGATGTGATATGATAATTGTTAGTTGTATATTTATTTATAAGGTCGCGCGAAAGCCAAACATTGGAAGTAATATTACATCAACGGGACAAAATATTTCTTATGAGATATACTTAGTATACAACATGCAACAAAAAGGGGGTATACATATGATACATATCAATTGCACGGTTTCTAGATAACATAGCAAACGATACAGGAAGGGTTTTTTAAACTCATGTTTTCATGGTCGCGCGATTCAAAATTAGGTAAACAGGTACTAGGCGATCAGATTGACAGAAGAAATGTTTCGTAATATTAGCGAGTGATCCCTGCAGGGTTGTGACACGTTTTTATGATTTGAAATCAAAAACTATGCGATACCAAGTATTTGGTACAAAATTTTTTTAAACGTATTTTTAGCTGAAACTTTGTGTAGAGATTCTATTCAACCTGTATTCATTAGGGCTTCTTGATGTATATGGGTATTTTGTTACACGTTGTATAGGTAATATACTTCCATAAATATTATTATAATGATTCTCTATTCAAGTGTTTGAGCTCATGAAGTTAATTAAGACATACTTACGGTTTCTACAAGAAACCATAAGTATTTCTAAATATATTTGCTCAAGTCTTATGTATAAAATGTTGAACTAAATGTAGATAAGAAAAGGTTTTTCTAAGAATAAAGTCTTACAATTAGGTACCGGTGAATAATGAAGTACAATAATTATGGTATTATTTTCGTATTGTTAAATCTTATGTACTAAAGCTACATAGTTATCGATTGAGTGATTGCCATAGTGAATTGGTTATTGAAGAAACTGATCTGAGTAAAGGATATTGATTCATACATTCAAACATGAACTCTTTTTATCTTATTGTAATACACACTTGGTTTTCATCACCCTGATTCTAGCTTAGTTGAAGTGTTGACTGATGCATGTATGGATGCAGTGCCGAGTACCAGAGAAACGGGCTGATCTGCATATGGTGGAGATCATGGAGATGCAATTCAAGATGGTTACAGAGACTATTTTTATCAAAGGTCCTTTGAAATTATAAGGTTAACTTACTGCATATACAAATAAAGTCACAATGTCACACAATGCCCAAAACTTATCCTATCACTACCAAATTTAAAACTATATCTTTATAGTTACATATGTTAATACAGAATAACAGTTAGTAAGCTGTCGTGTAATCCCTCGTATATATCGTAATCTCGTATTTATAATATTAATTAAGATGTCTATATTGTGATATTATTATTGCTCATTTTTATCGTAGCTCTTAACCTCATTGTATTAGAGATTTTATTAGATTTACTATTGAGATAATATATTTTTACTAAAGATTCCAGTCATGCGTTCACAAATACATTCAACAAACAGTGAATAGTCTCAGGTGCAGCGATCTAGCTCTTTGTTAGCAGATATCTAATAATACGTGTTTCTCAGCATCGAAACAAAAGCCAAGCGCATTGAATTACGTACCTCCATCGTGTTATTTTGCTCGTAATATAATTAAAACTTAAGTAATTATTTTTTGTCTAGCTGTAAGCGCGATTTTGAGTCGACGGTAAATGTATTTTGGATTTACATATACACAATATAGGTTTAAAAATGACAATTTATCGCGCACTCAGAGTCATTTAATGGTTACTTAACCCAGTCCTTAGTAATTGTTTTCCGTACAAAATCGTAACTAAAGAATACGTTAAGTAAGCATTAAATGACTCTGAGTGTGGCAGTTATTGATCTTAACAATAATTTATTAAGACCTAAAATAGATTTGATAATTTGATTTGTTTCTAATGGAATAGGTCTGTATTGTAAATATTTTAACCATATCTGGTATTCAACTTGTAATCTGAGTTCAACTCAAAACATAATAGGAGAAAGCCAGACTGTGCTGTCAGTCGACCTCTGTCAACCCCTTCAAGGATATCAGACGAGATGTTATGTTTGAAAACGTAATATGCTTTGTGTACCTGTCAAACAGAGGTTGGTGCTAAAAGACCGCTAGTAAAACACTGACTGCCGTTAGCAAATTACCGTGCCCGCTTCCAGATAATATTATTCAAACAACTAAATCCTTCACTATTAAACTACTGAGGATTACTATTAATCACGTCAAGATGTTTACCCTCATCCCACGTCAGTTCGGCGGGAATTATCTAAGTCGAGATAAATAGGAGCGTCGCTTTCTCGCGCCATTCACTCCTGCTTGGTAGCTATTTGAAAATCTCTTCGCTTCGTAACAGGGTTAGTTAAAATAGACCTGAGGGCTGAGTAATCGCGTTTATAAATGAATCAATTCGCAAACGATCGGTCGCAATAAACGTAATGAACGAGCTTGCTTTCACTTTTGTAATTTGTTGTCATCTCTTAGACTACTTGGGGTGCCGGGTTTGTACACTCAGCGACAGTTGATTAACACTCCCAAAGTTAAATAACGATTTGTGAATGAAAACTTTGTGCTATGAATAAAAGATTTGTATGTATAAAAGAGCTATATTTGTCGCAATGTATTTCGAAATGTTGCTGAGCGAGGTCTATCGTTCATCGTACCCTAGTATGACGTGATAACTGCCAATGGCAACCTTCACGTGAGTGTCAGCTATTTTCGCTCTACTTTGTAACATTTGCCCTCTCAATATCAAATGTCGATTTCAATGAATACTATCTAAAATTGGCTAAAATGCAAAATGAAATAGTGAATTTATTTATTCTTTTAACAATACAGAAAGTTGTAGATATCTACAACTTGCTACATAGCAAACAATATATTTGAAAGGAGAATTTTAGGTTGTCTATCTACTTAATACACAGTTATTTATGTAGAAATAACAACTTTAGTTTCCTTTTCCTATCTATTCGAGTCTGTCTTAAAGATCAGCTTTTGCGCTTCTTGCACCGAGCGAAGCGCGACGATCGACTAAAGTTTCGGAGTCAAAAGAACAACTTTATTCGAAACGATGCAATCGAACAGTTGTGGACCAGATCGTATTCAAGTAAAATAATTGTAGTCAAAATCCTTTAAAACTTCAGCCTACTACTACGGTTAGCGGTTATGTTGTTAGTTTTATGTTATTGTTGTTGAATATTAAAACTCAGGTTATTCGAGAATGCCTAACACCACCGATCCCTGTTGGCGTGAGGTACGAAATAAAAAATACAAATAAAATGTTCACATGTTTTTTGTTAAAGATTTGCCCGTAAGCCTCTGTAATACAAAGCTAAAACCAACGTAAATCAGAATGAATGATTAGCTCACTTTTTAAATATTCTTTTTAATCTGGCAAAACGTAAAACTGTTTTATTTTATGTAGGTTTTAAGATGTCAATTTGTAACAAAAGTGCGAGAAAGTTGTATTAGGATATAAAAAACCGGCTATAAATCCTTCCCATTTATACTTTTTCGTTTATTTGCGATCGACTTTGGAAGTTATTTTCAAGGTACCGTTTGCGGGGTGGGTGGAATAGGTCACGCCGAATTTATAACGGCTTTATTTTATTTATTGGCCACTATTTCTTATTCTTTACTCCTATTTTATATGGCTGTCGATCGATCTATCGTCTTTTTATTGCTGGCTGAATCGCAATTTTGACAAAAATTACATAGGCACGATTCATCTTGTCCGTGTGGATCGTGCCGATGTCGTGTCGTGATATGAGGTCGTATTTCGATCCCACTCCACCCCATGCATCATAAAGAACCATAACCCGATTACGACGGTTGGTATAATACAGTTTAATTATTACAAAAACCTTTTAATACAAAAACACTTTAATAAACCTCGAAAGAACAAAAAGATACAAACTTATTCAACTTGCCTCCTTTATCTATTTTAAGCACGGAAAGCGAGGAGAAATAATCTAGTAGTAATGTGGATAAATGATAGTGACTGAAGTAGATATTCAATTTAAACGAAAATAATAACTGTGGAATTATTTTCGAGGTGAAATGTGCAGCGTACCTCAGCCAGATATTGCAGAGGCAAGCTGCTCCTGACGTGTATTGTGCTGTGGCGAACTCTGTAAATTGCTTTTCGTGACGATAAATATTTTAATCTGATTGGTGGTCTGTAACCAATTAATTGTGGCTTTAATTTCATCTGAAAAGTAACGTTATGCATTTTTACGGTGGTTTTGAGAGTTGATGAAAATGGCTTTTAGTTTTTTTACGGTGTGTTGGTTACAATATTATTTTTATTTTATTGTAGAAATGTTATTCACAAACAGTATTGATATGAATTTACAAATGCCATTGTACCAATATATGTGAAAATAAAATCACAAAGAAAGTAATAAAAATAGGTATAAAAGCCGAAATGTGAGCTTTAATCCACAAGTCAACAGCGCACACATCAATTCACTATTCAAACTAGATAGAGATCCTCATAATTGGCTATTCATAAGGTGTCAAAAATCTACATTTTATTCAAAACCTGGGTTGCATGACTTCGATGAATTTTAATGAGCCAGTCTATTATGATTTAGTATTCGGCCAGAATCTCTAACCGTGGTCAAGAATTGATTTATGCTATTACTTTTATAAATGAGTTTTCTCTGCGACTCCTACTTACGAAGTCAGAGCGCATCTCTTCAGCTGCACTCTCAGCAAAAAGGTCACCTTTGAAATTCAGAATATTAAAACTTTATAATAAAACTAGCATCTATAAACCATCGGTAAGTAAATAGTGAGTCGAAGTAGAGTGTTGCAACTCCAACAAGGCGCTGTTCATTTAAAGAGTTGTGTAACTCTCTGGCTCTTGTAAAGTTTGTCTTGGCGCGCGACGGCAGGCGGTAACGTTTAACTTAGAATACCTACCGATGGCGTTTATTTTCTTCAAAATATCTTTTAGCTCCGACTCTGTTAAAAGTTATAAAAGCACGTAATAATATTTCACTGGTTAGGTATCATTTACTTTTATACAATGTGGTTCGACGTTCCGTCTCGTTCTCTTAAATCCACTGCAGTCGTCCGGCGAAATGAAGTCTGAGACGCGGTGCTGCGCGCCAGCCTGATACAGATAAGGCACAGAAACTTGTTTTTCAAGATCGAGTTTTAATTTACCGAGTGTAATTATTGTTAGTAGCTGCACTTCGCGTGGAAAGATAGAGAAAATAAACAAAGCTTTTATTTTCCCGTGAAAGCCTTCTTGACGAGGGTCGCTCGGTGTTATTCAGCATCGAAATGAAATGAGGGATAAAAACTAAATTAAATGCTAATTGGGAGATTCTGCGAAGGCAGGGGGAACGGATTCGATCGCCCCGTTCGCTTGCGCAACGATATTGAGCAATAAGGTGTAATGATGCGCAAGACAGATCCAATTATGCTGTGTAACTTAACGTCCGCCGACTATCCATAACCTAATTGGCAAATCGCTCAGATCGGTGATCGAGTTCTCGTTTTTGTAAAAGACCACAAGTATGTAGGTAACTAGTTTAGGCACCTAATAACATAAATACGTATACTTATAGCTGTCGGGCAAATACGGAGCTGAACCTTTCCGTTCATGTAATAACGGGTAGCTGAGAGGAGTTTTTCCCGTTTATTGGGTCGTTAGGATATAATTTCATCTCGTGTTTATGACGTCATAAAAAGTTTGCAGCGCTGATACAACCACTGTCAATTACCGACGCCCTCTTCCCTTGCGACTTTTTGATTTCGAAATTTGTTTCTTTAGATATCATTCATTCATCAGTTTGTCGTACTTCTTATGAAGCGACAACTTGGTTTGGAGTTACTGCGTTATGAGTTACGTGCATAAAGTTGGGCGGCGTCCTCTCAGTGCCGCACCTAACTCTTCAGAATTAAATTATGAGTTCACGATAGCGGGCTTAATATTATTCAAGGCATTCGTAGACAGATTTTTGTTTAGATTGATTAAAGGTAAACTGATGGTGGTTGGAGTAATTGTATGACTGGCATTATAGTAATGTTTAGGTTGTGATTCTATTAAAAATGCCGAGCGAGGTCAGGAATTATATAAAATTATGCTAACGCTACCCCGCGAAGCCATTAATGTCGACTCTAACTGGTTAGACTTGACATTACCAGGTAATATAGCTGTTAGAGCAGAAATTAAATAACTCCCGACTAGGTTAGTTGAAATGCATTTTGTACTATTTATTTTTTATTTACCATCCCAGTTATTCTTGTTGTAAAAAAGGTAAATAGAAAAGGTATGACGCAAATGTTCTGAATTTTAATTAGATTGTAATATAAGTACTACTTACTCCTATTTTTGGACGCAGCAAAATTTCTTGTTAACAGTTAAATATAATGTGGCTTTTTGTAGGTAATAGAATTATCACAATTGCTTCAAAAGGCCTAGATATATAACTCATAGCTTTTAAATATTAGTACAGAAAGACAAAAATATCGTACTAAAATACTTTGTGCAAAAAAAATGTTTGTACGTTTGTCTCTTTGTTACTCCTTTACGGCAAAACAGCTGAAGGGATCGAGATGAAATTTGTAACAGGGTAGATTATGCTCTGAAATAACACAGACTACTTTTGATCCCACGGGAACGTGAGCGAAGCCACTGGCAGGAGCCAGTAACGTATAAAGCTATGTTCCTACTGTGTTAACTTTTATGTAAATTAATTCAGTAGGTTTTTGCGTAAAAAAGTAACAAACGTACACATACCATTACTTTCTTAAATAAACCTTCTCATTTAACATTAGAAGAAAAAATATAAATCATGATTTAAAACGACAGTATTCAGTAAAAGACATAAAACGAACGATATCATAACATTACGAAGCCGAACCGGTCCAATAAAAGCACTGAATAATAAAGGCAAGAGGTCCAATATTAATAACCAAAAAAATGCCAGCCAGCCATATGATCCACGATCTCAAAGGTGTGAGATGACATAATGGCGTATGAGGCCGTCGCCTCTCGCTTCAGACAATCCACGAACATGAGCCGTTGTATGATTGATGATCGACTAATACGTATTCTCATTACCTAAGCCCCGTGTTACATAAAAGATACCAGGTACTTCATACGCCTCCCAATAAATCCGTATTACACGGCTATTTCAAACTCCACTCAGATGTTTATAATCTCTGATATTTAAAGCGTTCTTTTGATTTTATAGGGTTTCTCAGAAATGTTAAAGGTAAAGCGAATGTATTTGAAAAGGTAAAATGTTGAAAGTAGCTGTGCTTTATTCGTGTGAAAGTGAAGGCTTATTATATTTTACTGGGTTTTATGTGCCGTTATTAGAGCCACGGAACGTTTACATATCGACTTTATGTAAAAATATTGTAATGAAGAAGTTTTTTTTTATGTTCTGTCGAATCATGGTTTGTGTAAACAGATACCTAAAGTTTATGGTCATAGGAAATTAAATCGATCAACGTTCGTGTCTGAATGATTTGATTCACGTTCACGTACAGGCTTTTTCGCTGCGACTTTGTTCGTATGAATTCGTTTTTTTTTCTCTCATACTGCGTACATTTAGGTTATTACTTCCTTATTCGCTAACTTCGGTTGTATGTATGTGTTAGGACGTTTTTGTAAAGTATTTCACTTATGCTTTCCTTTTTATTGCGCGGAATGTCTGTCATTGAATTTTGAATAAAGATTTGATTAAGTAGAAATAAGCATTTTCACGGGGAGCTAGTAGATGCAGGTCGGCTTGTCGTTTTACGTGGAGGACTAAGGGGGAGGACCTTTGTCCAACAGTAGACGTCTTCCAGCTCATGATGATGATTTCAGTGGCACGTTAAGTATGCAACATATTCTAAATTATTATTATAATATTATTTATATTACTAAAACAACCACGAATATTATTAAGTAAATAGTTTGAAAATTTACATAAAATATGAATTTTCTTGTCTGCTCAACTTTTTACTGAACTATCATTAGCGGAGACGTTGCATGTATGCAAATAAATTTGCATTAACCATTAATCTGGATGATAACATTAGTTGGCTTTAATTATATTTTAGAAGTTTAAATATGGTTACATGTAATGTTATTTTGCGTGTTATTTTTTCAAAAGGGTAAATTGAAGTGTACTACCAGTTTTTATATTAAACTAGCGGCTCACGCGAACTTTGTTTCGCCTAAGAGCTCATTTTTGTTATTTTTTTTCATACATAAGAACTTTCTCCTAACAATAACAAACCCAACAAATTAGAGAAATCGGTTTAGCGAGATTTGCACTCAGCAAGACATTTAGCGACTCATTTTTTATTATAAATTAGATCATAACGCTAAAAACAGTCACGTTTCCAAATCTTCGTTCAGTAAACATGTAACTTTGTGCTCGACAGTCGTTCAAAAACCACGCGATCAACGAGACATTATTTTGGTAACTCCATAAATAATATCTTACAACATTGTTTCAGTAAAAATACGTATTCATGTATTATTCAGAGTATAATACGAAGTGGGATGGCATTACAAATAGAGGTTTTCCTTAACGTTTTCACTAAATCCGAAGTAAAACTATGTTTTGTTATAAAAAAAATACCCTAGCATTCTCTCTTTGCTAGAAAATAAAGGGGTAACTGTCTGTTTGCGAACACTGTACTAACAAAAACCTGTAACGTATAAGAAAATGTGGAATGAAGGTATTACTTTAGTAACAATATAGGGAGAAGAACTCAGTCCCATATAATATCAAGTTAATGCTGCTGAATTCCTTAGATTAGAACAGGGGTTTGCAATTATTGCGTTCGGATAGACAGGCTAATGTATTGCCTTTGATTTTTCTCCTATTTTATTATTGTTTGGTTATTGTTCTTTATATTAGATGTTGTTGCTTTTGATATGAGATTTTACTTATTTGATGTAAATTGCTTAATATGGTACGATGGGGTTGACGTATCCATAAGAACAAAAACGCCCTTAATAAAAATATATATAAGATTTGATTGTCTTTGATTTTTTAGTAAGAACTGTTTCATTTGTGTGTTATCGTGGCTTATCAGATGTTTAAATAGTCGTGATAGCTATATAACTTTATAGTTATACAATGTCGTTCCAATGATAAACTAACATAATGAACATAGTTTAGAAAGTGTGAAAGTATACCTACTCATTACTTAAGTATTATTTCATGGGTTGATGACAACCCCGAAATGTATTTAATAGGACATGTTGTACTAAAAGCCATTGTAAAGCGTTAAGGTCAAGTTTAATGGTTACGTATTAGCAATTAACAACTTTATTTATTACCTCCATAAATATTTCAAGTCAACTACATCAATAGTGGTGTTGATGGACGTCTCCAAAAATAACTCATTCTCAATACAATTGCTAATAAAACATTAATTACTTAAAGTTACTTAACAAAGCAACATTAGTTGACGTCATCTTGAATTACAAAGACTAAAATATATATTTTTTTGGAAACACGTAAACGAGCAGACTATGCACCTGACGGTAACCAATCGCCGCTGCCCATGAACACTTGAAACACCAGAGGCGTTACAAGTGCGTTGCCGGCTTTTTGGGAGTTAGGAATTTAAGGATTGTTGTTCGGGAATCGGGGATTGGAAAGATTGGAAAGGGGGGAATTGGGCCTCCGGTAACCTCACTCACACAACGAAACACAACGCAAGCGTTGTTTCACGTCGGTTTCCTGTGAGACCGTGGTATCACTCCGGTCGAGCCGGCCCATTCGTGCCGAAGCAAAAAAAAAATTAATTTAAATTGGCATATAGCAAATGCAACATTAAATTCCTTACGGAATATGGTATCTTTTGCTTTGCGTGCGACGAAACAGTTTGGTGGTTTCTTTACTAAGCAAATTGTGTGACTTCGGAACAGTAACTGCCTTGGAAATGAATGTACGAATTTAGATGCTATCAAATTATATAGCTATTTGAATTCAAGGTATGCATAGTAGATTGAACGTAATATAAAATTATACGGAACTAAATGCTCGGTTAACGAGGACTTTTTGACGTTTCCTTTGTGAATTGGTTAGATAAAGTTTACTTAATTGGATTTTTGATAGAAGATTATTCAGTAATGAGTGGAAGTAGTAGTATTTCTACTTTATTGTCTGAATGTTGACGTAGAGGATTCCCGTTTCCATTTCTATCATCTGATAATTACGATGAACGTATTCTTCTGTCTGTATTCGTTGTCCTACAATTCTATTTAACAACGACTCTGGCTGTACCTACCTAATAAATCCTAAAACATACTACACACATGTTCATACTTGTAAAATAATGACAAAAAAACGTCTGATAACCCACTCAAAGATGAATGGAAACACGTGGTAACAAAACGACACCTATGCCTGTGGAACTAGGTATATTTTTTAATAACTTACATGTAATTTCGTACGACCCTGGTTAAAAATAGGTCAACCAATCTCTCCCGTGGGTGTTGTAGAAGGTGAGGCGGGATTAACTCAACCTGATGGGTAGGTGAATGTGTGCGTGACATGCACTGTACTGAAATGACGATTAGCTTAAGTACCTGGCTTTAAAATGCTACGGTTTTAAAAGGGCTGTCCAACGGTAATGGTATGTGAATGGTGTTACATTGTTGCTATGCAAAATACTTTTTGTATTGTTTGTTTTAATGTTTGTGTGGGTATACTTAATTGAATTTTTCTACCCTTTGGATTATTAGGAAGAATAATAAATATGGTGTTATACTAAGGTAATTGTTTCAAAACAAAAAATTAAACGTATGTCATCATGCGTATGTCAGTTAACCAGTTCTGATATTTTTTATTTCATTTTAAAATCTGTATAAAAATGTTACACGTTGTTAGTTTTCATTCACAAAATCACTATTCCAAATTTCCAATCATTTTAGTTGAAATAAAGGTAGGTAACGCACTACCAGCGCCATGTTTTAAATTGAAATGCCAGTACAATATAAGCCTATCAGAATTGAAAATGTTAGTGCGATATTTTAGTGATGAATTTAAAAAGTTCGAATGATCGTGATTTCAGAATCGAACGGGAACAGAATTTTGAAATAGAAAATTCCAGTAAAACAGAGGTTGGTCGGTTCGTATAAATTAATTTCGACCTGACCCGTGTATTAATATTCAGAGCACTCTCAAAGTTCGCTTTAACTGCGAGCGGAAATACTCCAATTTATTAATTTTACCAGCATTTCTTCCCGTGGGGGCTCAATGGATTACTAACGTGTCATTACCCACATTTGGTCTCTGATTTTTAAATTAATAAACACTCTATAATGTTGTGTTTATTCCATTTATAAACCAGATTTATTCAGCAATATTAAATGCCAAAACAATTTATATAACCGTTAATTAGCATTCTGTGAAGATAAAGTTTAATTAATACATAGTTTTTGTACAACTATTATAAACCAAACCATTTTAAAGTGGTTAAACATACATTCTTTCTATAATACTGTGTTAACTGTTTTACGGTTGGAATGATCTAATTTATTCTATCTGAATCGAGCCAATAATAATGGAAAGAAACAAATTGTTCAACTTTGTAAATACAAAACAAAAGAATTAAGTGGTATGCTTTTCTATAGTACTTACACTCAGTACTTTTTTGGTAAACGTCTATTGTTTTATTAGTTTAAAGCTATAATTTACTAATAAATACAGATTTATAGCAATGACAGATTGGATTTAACACAACTCTGCAAAATAATTATACAGAACGCAGGCTTAATGTCAAAGAGGATGCCGCCGAATGCGTGGACATCGCGAGTTCGTAGCACTCTCCGTGCTACGGCGTAGCATTCGTAGCAGAGTGAATGAATAGATTTACAACTCTTATGCATAATTTATGATGCTTTATTAACAACAGTCAAGAACCTTTATGTATGGATTTCTTTTGTTACTTCGTAAAGGTCAAAGAGGAAACACATGTTATAGACACGTGACGACAGAAATCAATGATAGAACAAAGCTTTGTGTCTAAGACCTCTTAGAGACAGTAGGCTTTCAGCTTTATCACAGTAGCAATATTACTACTGTGTATAAGTTTTAACAAATAATATGTTTCCATATCGCCACAATTTCCACACCTGGTTCTAAACCGTTTCGTACGTGCTTCTGCCACGCGATAGAAACTTGTAGTGGCACAATAAAATGAACAGCAACTTGCTTGAGACGTGTGTATACCGAGCTTAGTTCAAGTCGCAAAAAATACTTCGAAAAACAGTTTCCATTTGGTGAGCAGCAGGTGTCCTTCGCAATCCCATCGTCAGCGGATTAGTCCATTGTAGGGATTTATATGTTCGTCGGCCGAGAGAGCCGATGCTTACCTCGTTCTTTTAGAGACGGCTGGATCCGACGAGCGGAGCTCCATTATATGTACCTGTCTTTTGTAATAATCAACGGAAACAATCCGTTGCCTGCGTGCCTCCCGAGATTGCTTGTACACGTCAACTAAATCCACCTCGATAGCATTATGTAGGTAGGCGTAATTTGTGACATTATTAAGTTAGTGGCAGATGTCGTTAGTAAATTATGTTTATCCGACAGGACGCAGCTGTAGACGGGCGGCACTTAATCCCCCTCACACGGCGTTGCGAACTTACGAGAACACTGTGTCAAAGGGAAATGTGAATAATGACAGCGGCTTACTGTGTGTACACAGCCACAGCTTCACCTATGCACCATGCTGCCGAGTGATTGGGGCTAATTGCGAATATCGGCCGACGATTGTTTAGAACACGCTCTCTTATGTACTTATTCCGTGTACGAGTAGGTACATGGTCGCGAGGCAGAGTGTGTCGCAGGTGTGATAATTTACTTTAACAACGCAATAACTAGGGAACTGTCGCCGTAGATCCGCTGTACATGACGACATTATCACATTGTACCGGCGTTACGCTGCCACGTACAAATATTGACACTATATTTATTGGCGTGTTGAGACATACTATGTTTTTAATCAGAGGGCAAGGAAAGCACACGGGTACGTTTTATTTTTTTTCTCGTAATAACATTGTTTGCTAGGCGGTATATCATGTTTGAAGGATAAATATTTTCGAGGAAATGGAATTTACTTTGTGTCGAAATAGCAATATGTACGGAGGTTTGTGGTACTTTTTCACTGTATCTTTTTCGAGAGGATTGCGGAAAAAGCTTCAGTTTACATTATATCCCTTTGTTTGTTGTATCAGGTAACAGGTTGACCAGTTAATCATTTTATTCTTTTTCAAACAGTTTTGCTACAGTTTTCAACTGTTATAGTTTTTCTTTGAGACAATTTGTATTCACTCTACCAGCTTCAGCTACACGTTCAGTTCACTCTACCAAATTCTTGTTAAAAAGAGAATTAATTCCACATTAATGTTCTCATGTACTCATATTTGACTCAAACAGCAAATATTGCCGAAATCACCACTGCGTTTAATTATCTGTTGAAAAATTCGAATTTGTATCACGAAAAATGGAAGATTCTACAAATAATAAAAAAAGTACACAAAGGAAATAAAAGGTAAAGTTAATATGCTTTACCTGCATTATTTTATTTCATAATATTCAATGTTCTTTTGTAAGGTAACGGGGTCTTTTGTGTCGGCCAATCCTTCGCTTAAGGATCGTTCCGTCAGGCCGGTTTCAAATAATAATTATCCCTCCAAAGTTTGAAATGCAAATAGTTAGAAATGATCAAAGTATTTCGCCGAAAAAAAAACCTTTCTGACAATCGATAAAAGTAATCTAATGTACGTGAGGGCATTTGTATTCGATGGAAGGAATCTTAGAAGGAATAAATGACATATTAAAATTTAATTGCTGCTCGTAAGAAAAGGGTGGATGTCCTTTCTCATGTAGCTTCCGAACATCGATTATATGTCGTTTTTGAATTACGAGCCTTTAAATCATACTTAATGGTGAGTACGCATATTCTCGTTCAAATTTATTGGATGATAGTAGAATATATATCAAAAATCCACCATTGCAGGTAATGGTTTCTTCGCGATAGCTTTTAAGTTATATTTTATGATGGAGCGTTGAGATTAGTTTGATGTTAAGTAGGTAACTTATAGCTTGATAATGGACATTGTATGGCCGTGGATTACGTGTTTATTGTTCGAGAGGTTGTTAACCGCTTTCATAGCCTCTATGTTAATTTATATAAACTTTAACCAAGTTTCGTTTAGAAAAACGATCAATATTTATTGTGCATTGTATACTTTTTATTTACTCATACATTAGCTTTTTACAACAACAGCCACATATTGTGAAATGAGGATCGATAATCTCATAAAGAATTGCTAACATAAAAAACCTCTAGCCAACATGTATTAATAATTGGTACATCTTTTGTCGATTAATATTTGATCGGAACTGTATTGGCTGGCGGGCAATCGATCAGTTTCATTATTCTGACTTCCGTTGGCTCTCGGCACCAACGTACAGGATTACATCAGTCTAACGTCAGTTAATACTGATATACAATCAACATATACATGGTAAGCCGATCTATTTCAGAGTACCAGATGACATTTTACATGAAACATGTATGACATATTATTTTAAACATATTGAGGCTTAAGTCTGTCGGTAATTTTAAGATAATATTTTAAAAGATAGTCTGTCGTGTGCAACGTAAGTACTATATTGACTAGATTTATTGTAAAAAAAAATATGACAATGGCACGGACCAAGAGTCCGTGGAGAACAAATGTAAATAGAATTTAAAAAACAGGTAGTTTATTTAATGTGTAGCACAGTCATCAGATAAGTTCACTGTATGTGTGTGTGCTGCTTGGGTTGGTGTCCTTTTTAGCATATAATTAAGTCCACGAAATGTAAGTAATTGACGCAATGAAAAACAAAACGATGACTGCACTATCGGCCCAACGGCAAATGGCTGCCGTGCAACAGTACACAAGAGAAAATCCTAGTGTTCGAAACACTAGTGGGTGGCAACGACTTTTTTTTTCAAACATAGTGCAATAGAGATTTGTTTGAAATAATATACTACATATACATGTATTCATTAAAGATATTCATTATTCCCATTTTTTGCTAGTATTTATTAGTTAGTAGGGAACGGAGGATTGCCCTATTTTTATACGCCTGGCATTTTTCCAGGTTCCGTGTTAAAACCGTGGATGCCGGAAAGAAATATAACTTGGCTCAACTCGAAAAACGAACTCAGATCCTAATGCTCAGCTCTAACATTAAACGAATTATTAGGTATGTACTACATTTGTATATCACATACCACTGACATTATTTATTAAAATATAATTAAATTAAACTTTACCTACATACACATGAATTACCAAAATTTATTACTATTTACTAATACCTATAACAAATGTGCATGTACATGATTTATGAATGTTTGTATTAAATATTTCGATATTTCATTTTAGAATTTAATATCGAGCTTTCATTACGCTATTTCATTTAATTTCAAATTCATTTGAAATCGTTCTATTTATAAATGCAATATGTCGCTGGCATTTAAGTTTTTTTTTATAGCAAGCCAATCGTATCGTCTCGAACACAACCAATTAGAAGCGTTTCAAACTTTCCTGACAAACTAGAAAAGTAATTTCGTCAAGATTGCTTTATCGAATTGTCTTTTTCGTTAATTGGATGTTGAAATTAAGAAATGCAATCACGTCGTACACGCGTCTAGTTGGAGCGAGAGCACTAACGAAACAATGAACTTTACACTAACATTATTACTTTGTGCCTTTTATTTCCCAAAGGGGTAGGTGCAGGTATTTACAGTACGTTCACTTTTCCACAGGTTTTGTTTAATAGTAATAGAGAGTGAGCCCGTTGCCAAACTTCTGCCACTAAATAATAAAGTCAGACTGCTAATTACTTTCATAGTTAATAATTAGTACGCCGAACATAAGAAATGGGTAGTTTTTCAGATCAGTCTCTAAAGCATGCAGGAAGAACTAGAATCAATATCTTTACCGTGTTTCGGACTTTCTCGGGAAGTATCAGATTGTTATTACATCGCACCGGTTCTTGTGACTGAGATACTTATGCACCATATTTTTTCTATCTAGCTGACTAGTCTCTATTCACATTAATGTTAGCCAAGAGATCGTTAATACAATCTAATAAAATATTGCAACTTTTTTTTAAGGGGTAATGTTATGTAATGGCTTCTCCCGCGGGAGATCGGGAGGAGGAGGCGGGATCCCCATTTGAACGAGGCCAGAAGTAGTCTGTCACTACTTCTGGCCTAAACTGATTCTTATTGACTAAAAACCACTTTTCGAGTCCCGGTAAAAATATTACACCCTAGTACTCGTCAAGTCATGGCACAGAGATCTAAATTCAAATTCAAGACGCCATTTTAACTGCCTACTTACAACCACACAGTAAACGAAGTCAATTTTAAAGTGGTTGTCTAAAATTAGGCAGATACGTACGCAATATTGTGGTACCCTCACTGAACTTCCTTATCGAAACTTGTTATCTATTGTATTGGCAATAGAAGGAGTTTGCTTGTACGTAGCACGGCCGCATAAACATTAGACGAGGTTAACTTAACCCTAGTTAGATACGTTATTATCTGGATATCGTTGTGTACGTGCGAGGGTGTAAAAGTTTATAGCTTTGTGTAGGTTAATATTGCGATATAGTGCCGTGTGTACATCCGCGGAAGACGTCTTGTCGTTCATATAGGTGTGAGAAATGTTTTTTTTTGTGGTATAAGCTGGTAAATGAGCAGGCAGATCATCTGATATAATATAATCGGCAAACGAGCAGTTGGATCACCAGATGGTAAGCCATCGCCGCCACACATGGACACTTGAAACAGTAGAGGCGTTACAAGTGCGTTGCTGGACTTTTGGGGGTTAGGAATTTAAGGGTTGTTGGGGAATCGGGGATTAGGAAGATTAGAATGGGGCATAATTGGGCCTTCGTTAACCTCACTCACATAACGAAACACAACGCAAGATTTGTTTCACGGCGGTTTTCTGTGAGGCCATGGTATCACTCCGGTCGAGCCGGTCCATTCATGCCAAAGCATGGCTCTCCCACACTTATAATTTTTGCTTTAGTTTGCAAAGCTTACTATAGGCAATGAGGGCTGTACAGCACTGGTTGGTTTAAATATCATTGAAGTATTTGATCTACGTTGAGTATACAGTAATAGACTTATTGTTCGTGAAATTTGACCTTTACTCACTTTTTCGTCGAAAATGTATGTCGTCTGTGGCTTAGTATCTGACAATACCTTCAAAGCTGATGTTCTCAGAAAATGAAATGTGGCTAGAAAATCCATTTTCTATACAATTGTTATATTATTAGTTTCAACGTATAGTGGGCGAGCTTATTAGCATAATGGGAACAAATCTTCAGTTATTTAGGTTCAAATTCTGAGTAGTAGGATCCTAAATGTTACTTTGTTATACTATCTTTCATGTCTAAAACCAAAAAGAACTTAAACAATTACTTCAAAAAAACTGAAAACAGAATTACATGAAGTATGTATAAAAAATTTCACATTATTATTTCATAATTGAGGTCAGAGTTCTTTGTCTAGACAGAAGCAAGCAGAAAATATTAAATGACCTTATATACGAGCCTTTAGCCTTTCAAAATGTTGAGTAAAAACTTTTTCAAAGTGCGTGTGTGTTAAATAATGATGATATTTGATACACAATCTAAAGATGGAAGAATTTACTTTGGTAACAATGTGAGTTCTCCTTTGTTTAACGCTCTCACTTGTTTTTGTTTGTAGTGCTTTACTTTAATCAATTATTGTGTCTAGCTCGTAATAGAATAGAATTTCTCTAATTTAATTTGATGTTGGAGTGGTGTGATGTAATTAGTTTTTGATACGAAAATGATTTTTATCTCTGTTTGTTGAAATACATCCATTATTTTATTTAGGGTGATAATGACTACTTCTGAAATTAATATCATAATATATTTTTTTACTAGTCATATTTATTAGATAAGGCTATTAATATGGTATTACTAAGACTAAACTGACTGCCTCGGTCGAGTGGTCGCAAGTGCGACTGCCGAACAAGGGGTCTCGGGTTCGATTCCCGGGTCGGGCAAAGTATTACTGGGCTTTTTTCGGATTTTCGAAAATTTCTCGGTAGTAGCACGGAGTCTGGAATTGTGTCCAGTATATGACACCCTCTATTATATGGGACTTATAACACAAAAGGTAAAAGTGGGTGTATAGCGGCATTACGTGCCGTAATGTGCACCTCTGCCTACCCCTTCGGGGATAAAAGGCGTGACGTTGTGTCTGTGTGTGTGTGTACTAAGACTAAATTATTCAACACAAAAAAAAAACAAAATAAAAAAAACAATAACAAAAAAATAAATATCTTATATTATATAGAACGGTATTATAAACGTATAAAACCATGTACTTTTAGTAATTAATTTAAAACATTACTTACAACGTACATAGTTCTTTGACCTCGACCTCCTTCATAGTATATTCAATTTAATTACAGACACGAGCCAGTTGTAAGTAAAAACTCCTTTAAACACATTACTAATGACCTCTATAATTCAGGACATCTTAAGTAACTCTACACCTAGAACAAACATGTCCGTAAACAGGTGACGTAGACAACGTCCAGTTAATTCCCTACAATAAGTCGTTAGGACCGGTGAAAGCTATCAAACGCAGAGTAATCTAACAACTTCGGTTAGTAAGTACCTCTAGATAGAAGAATAGCAAGGAAATGGCAATTTTCCTCGGTAGTAATTCGTTTGTAACACGCTATTTTTCCATTATCCAATATCAATATTGTTTTGTCTTCATCGTTCTGAAATGGAACTCTGAGACTACCCTAATGATAGCATTGCATGACGTATGAACGAAGTTCTTCGCTCCGTTTGTACGCTTATATCTCCGTACAGACGTTCGTGGGTCAGTTTCGTTAATGTATTTATTAATGTGTTTTTCAGCAATAAGAAGCTGAGGAAGTTTTTGTTCGAAGCTAAATCGGAAACTATTCAATTTACGTGATTGTTTCATGGTTCGTTGGGAGATTGCCGCTGCGTATAAGTTTTCTTTTGTTATTAGATAGTAACTTTTAATTGATGGATTACCTTATTTGGGAGTGTTGAGTGTGCGTTTTGGTTTCTTTTTATGAACCAAGAGAAAGTTAAATTAGGAATATAATCGTTATACGTACGTATGTCTTAATAAGAGCAATTTTTTTCTGAAGGATTGTTAATATGAACCAAATCCTGATAAATAAATAAATATCTCCAGTATTCATAAACATACGCCTACTTAATATATGAATTATATTAAAACCCCAATTTGAAAGCTGTAAGTGCTTATAGTATTAAAGTGTATAAATATGCTGAACTCGGTTAAAGTAAGCATTATTTTACCTAAATCTAACATTCTATCAACCAATTTACATAAAATGCAAATCCCCACAAGAAAATCAACAGCTACAACAGATTTTAGTGCTACGAATTAGCTATACCGCTACGAAGCGCTACGAGGCGCTACGAAGTCTCGTAGCCCATAGAGGGGGGCTAAACAAAGTAAAGCTTTATCATGTACCAGCGTAACAGCGTTCTAAGATTAATGTTCGACTAATGAATCAGCGGCGTGACAAATCAGTACCTATGCGGTAATGGATGCTTTTGTATGCCGCCAGCTATTCTGCAACTATCATATACGGTACCGATCTAGATACCGCTCCTTTGTACATATGAGACCTCGTCAAACTGATAGGTCACTGTTTCCACTGTGATCAAAGATATTTAATATCACTATTTGGTAAACTGATGTATTATGTCCAATGTGTACGGAATATCTATTACAGGAACATAAAAGTAAATCATATTCTCAGCTTAGGATAACATATGTAAATTCATGTCAAAATGTTTGCGACACTAAAAAAACGAAATGTAACTGGTTTTCTGGACGGAAATAGGAAAACGCTGTGAGAACGGTGGTTTCCATAAGTTTTGTGAAAGCCGTCCTCGGAACTTTTATATATTTGTTGTATAATATTTTTTGTGTGAAGTAAAAATGTGGTGAATGTTTACGGAAATGGAACAATTTATAGCGTATTCACTACATCGTGTTGAACTATAGTCTACGTGAGGTTTCACCGTTAACAAACAGCCCATTCAAGAGCGTAACCCTGGCGAAGTTGTAAAGCGACTTATAATTACCTCATGCGTCAGATAACAGCTATACCTGTGTTTGACAGGCAATCACAGGCCCATGCGCTCCCTGTGTTAATACTGTCATTTAATTTTCATACGGTCCAACGATTTTAGGAGGTAAATACGTTGAGAATAGCCTTAATTATATCTTCGACAATCTTTTGTCTTTTGAGCAAAGGAGGTTGCGCGATCTTATCTATATTAAACCTTGATAATCCTGAGTAGATTAACAAAACAATTGGGGTCTAGTCCGACTTTTGACGTTAACGCTAACGTTTTCGTTTTGTTTTTGAAAAATGTTCTGCGGTGACTTTTGTTAGAACGAAATTCATACTCCAGTTTTTTCATATATTTCATTGAATGAAAATGTAAACGTCAAAAAGTCATGCTTAACCCCTTTACCCAAGTTCTGACAGTCGAGGATTTGTTAAATTCCTGTACAAAATGTTTTGGAATAAGTACCTACACGTGAGGTTCGGAGGTAAGTTTAATTTATTTTTGAAATTTTATACTTTAACGTTTCTTCGGGTTTAACAGCAGACACCCTCCATTAAGGTGTCTACGTCATTATATTTATTCATGCTCCAATTATTATTTGTAAAATGCTTTTAAAAATAGCTTGTACTTTAAAAGTGTAGGTGTTAATGTCACCCAAAGGTAACGAGCACTTACTTGAGTAATGTACTATAGTAATTATGCGCCTTTTTATTCTATGTAAACAAAACAGTGGTATCAATTTTATACATTAAAATATTACTTCGTTTGATTAATGTTAAACGTAATGACAGTCGCTGGTGACATTTATTTCGATATTTATGATATTTTCCGAAGCGCCATTACTTTGAATAACGCAAATAATAGGCATGAATGCAGCTCTATTATTAAAACTATATAAATAACAGAACGACAGCGCTGACATTATCAGATATACATACAACGTGACGTTAAAAAATTGGTCTACAAAAATAAATAAAAAAAGAAATAATTATGATTTCAGAGAGATTCCTATCTCCATACAAATGCTTCGGTTGATTACACCGCTTCCTCAATCAGGGCTCATCAAACTCATAACTCGATATTAAAAGTGATAATTCTGTTTGACGTGGAGCTATACGAGTGGTATCTATGGTTACATTGTCACGTCACTAATAACGACAATTCGCATGGGACTTGATGGATTCAATCAATAATCCGGGCTCGTTACCAGTTCAATTGTGACGTGTCCCTGGCTTCGGGATCCTCGCGGGACTCACTCCACTGCGGGATCCCGTCTCATTAATGAGTCCCTATGTTTGAACTGCTAAAGTAAGCGCTGCCTGTTGGAACTACAATTAACTGTTGCTTTTTCGGACGCCCGGTTCAGTATTTTGGGAACTGTGGGAAAGTTACGTTAGTATTTTCTGTTAGCAGCAGACAATTTGTAACAGTGATAGAATTGTTTAGCGGACTGTTGTATTTAACACGTTCGTTTGTGAAGTGGTAAACAGTTTGTTGTGCTAAACAGTCAAATACTTGTTACTGTACTGTCTTAAACAGCGTCATTATGCAGTTTCAATAGACGGGGAAGTCACTAAGACAGAGCAACGTCACACCTTTGTCAGCAGTTGTGTGTGTAGCTGGGGGACAAGGCTATTGTACTACCCAGACACGTATCACATAAGGCAATCACAATCTCGTCAGACGATTTAATAAAGTGATCGTTCCATTATTAATCAGTTCACAAAAACAGCGATAGCAATAAAGCTAATGAAAATCCTGTAAAATATGGCCACGAAAAAACAAGAAAGGTTGCCGAAAACGTAATTACATTATAGACCTTACTTACAAATTCTACTTGCGCAAAAGATCGCAGAATTTACTTAGTTACTAAATCGTAATAACGCAAAGTGAACAGACTTACTCATCAAGCCTGAAGCCGCGAACCTAAAAATGAAATTTGGAAAATGTATTTCACCCATAACGCGAATGTCGGCTAAGAAGGAAACTTTTAAAATTCGACCTCGAAACGGGAAATAGGGGTGGAATGTATTTTCACGGGTAATCCCGGGGGCCACTCGGCTAGTATTACATATTTAGAATCGTCTCACTCAATATTATACGGTGATACAGTTCGTGAGCGTTCCGATGCAGCAGGCAACGTTGTCTCTCTCTATTTATAAAGCCGACTGGAATAACCGGCTTAACAATCATCCATTTTATTTTGGGACACAATTGTTTCGGTGTTCCGACGTGTCACTACGTTTCAAAATATTTTACTTTCATATCTGTTCTGTAATTGTTTATCCGACTAACAATCGCTAAATGATCCGATAGCTGCATGATATTAAACCGATTGCGTTATTACTGACCGGATATTATGTTTGTCATTCATTGCTATAAATCATTTTATTACGGGTTTCGTAATCGGTTAGAAGAGAACGAACGATAAATCAATTAACTTCTGACAATCTACTCATAAAATTACCGAAAAAAGTTATGAACTGAATCGAAGCGTGGCCAATATTGACATATTGCTACGTATCACGAAATATTAATAAAAACTCTTTTAACTGACCTATTTCGTCCATAACTCAATTGTATAATGGCTTTGTCACGGTCAAAGCAAAATATTTTTAACGTATCCAGCAATAGCTACAGAACGTATACGAAACCGTTCACATTGTTAATTCATTTTCGGAATGGCATTTCATATTTGTAAGCCACACTCCGACCGTTCATAGGTAACAGGATTTTTTACGGCGAGCGATTCAAAAATAAGTTTTCATAGTTTTACATTTTCCTCGTGTAGTTGCAGCGGGAAAAATAGAATCGTTTGATACAAAAAGCCGTATCGTGCGTTCGCACCTGGTCCTAGTAACCGCTGCACGCCTGTATGCCGCGCCGCGCACTGCTCGCCGCACCACAGACACGTGTGCCAAAGAAAAAAATAAAACTACCAACTCCTCGCTTCCGTAATGGATGCTTAATGTGCAAAATCGTTATTTAAAGAAACAGCTACCGGTTTTAATGTACAGCTCCACGGTACGGATATGTTCGCGACGGCAGTGATTTACGATTTTAGAGCAAGAGAATTAAAGTTTTGGTACATAGTTATTTGTCCTCGTTTTCAGATTTCTTTTCTTGGATGTAGTTTCAAAACTCTTTCCTTATTGTGTCTTGAGGAACAGTAACAGTAGAAGCGGCGAAAATTTATTTACTCAAGTATTTATGTCATGGTTCGTATTGTTGAAATTCAGTGCAGTGCTATTTTATTAAGTCGACGTTGTTACGTTGAATCCGAGATGCTATTTGAACAATTTTATGTAAGTTTAAATTAATAATTTCTGTGCGATACGTAGTGTCAGTTTAAAACGATTGGTGTTGTGACAAACAGTTTTAGTCGAACTCAATTAAATACAGATAAAATCGATTCATAAAGCCGATTCGAAAACTGAAAAACATTGTGGCAGTCACTCCGCAGGCTCGGCACCGCTCCACTTCAGTCAAACAAACCGACGGCTTTTTGTAGTCACTCGCCAATCGCTAAACAAGGAATGTCGATCCACAATCAAGCCTTAACTACGGCTATTTTCCTGTGATTTCATTAATGGACAACTTAACTGGCCCTTCAGTTAAGAATGTTATAATTAAATAATTAAGATGTAAGAGATTGTAATCGACAAAAGGTCGCCGTATCGTATATTTTCATTTTGAAGGCACAATTTGCTGGTAGGGCATTGTTAACGAGGGGTAAAGCGCACTACGACCACGTTAATGAGAACGTAATAGGTGTTCCGCGGAACGGCGCGATCTGGCACACTGTTCCCTTCCCAGCCTCTATTAGCACGCGTTTAATGTTTGCTGGAGAATCCACGCCGGATTACATTTGAATACCGTGTAATTCTAAAGTTATGCCTTTGTGCCCTTATCCTTGTTAACTTGGCATTCCAAATCGTAATTGTTACCTGCAACGCTGATTAAGCTACTCGAATATGACGGATCAATTGAGATTAATTATTGCCGACTGGATCAAATGATACTTGTGAAAGTTACATTGTATTATGCGGCGGCTATGTCGAACAGTAAAGTTCATTTCTGTACGACATTACAATGCGTAACTCAATATATCATTGACGTAGAGAGTATATATTTTTTGTAACTCGGATGTGGCAATAAAGCGTGGATTTTAACGTGAATCGAATTTTAATTCTTATAATTTGTAGTTTGATATTGCTTGTGGCGAAATTCAGTGCGTTCATTTTATTTATCAGAGGTGTGGCTGGGTATGGTAGCGTATATTAATGACGTTATATTCGGTGCGAACATGCAGACGTATTTTCTGTTTTGCTGCAAAGTGATACGTTATATTGTTGTGTACTACAGGCAATATTGTCTGCTAGGAATGGAGAATATCTTGCGACTTGGTTCTCCTAGTTTCTTGTAGGTAATAAAGCAAATGGCAAAATGTTTAGTGTATAAATGAATTTGGTAAACAAATTGTTATTAATTGCCGTCTGGATATGACTCGTCGTTTTTCATCCAACCTAGCTTTTCTAGTTATTTACCGAGTCATTATCTAAAGCTCTAAAAGGAACTGACTAAGCGTTCGGGACTGCCTTAAGTCTTTTACAACAATCTCATAAATCACTGCGATATTTGTATTCAAAGACATAAACATTTAATATTATAAATTAACGCCAGTCGGATTGGCAATTAGTAACTCAGTATTTGGAATTAATACGCCTACTCCATCTGTTTGTCTGTGATCGTATCGACATCTTGAATTTAGGTTTATTGTTGTTTGTTTCTCATCATCACACACACAAATATATATCTACATATATATTTTCGTTTCCCATTTGTACACCCACCCTTACTATAATTATATAGTCATTTCGATATAGACTATTGCGGTCAGTAATGCTATTGACAATATTGTTATTGTTGTGTATTATTCTCATATGAACTGCGAATTAAACAGTTCCGCAGTCCAGATAGAATTCCCAATAGTTAAAGAGATAACTATTGCGAACTACGGCGATATTACATTAAACAGTGATCAACACAATTGCAGTTAGCGGTCCGATGTAATTAGTGACCGCATCGGTGGCCGGACCAAACAAACGCCCGTGGCTTTAGTAAATAGATTGTGTTATGGAATAAGAATTTCATTTTCGCGTACCTGTGAGCACGCACACTGTCAATGTACAGTCAAGGGGTTAAAATGCAGGTGTTCTAAAGGCGTGACTCGTATGTATTGACGCGAGTATACAAATAGAGGTACGCGGCTACGTGTCTACTGGTACGGAAATATTTCAATTGAGAGTTTGTAACGAGATCCCACGTGGATTGCCGCGGGCACTAAGCCCCTCGCCAGTTGAAGAGTTAACACTACCTAACTCAACTCGCCTATCAAATGTTATCCGCGCCGCCAAAGTTGCGATCTGACTTCTTAGCTCGAGACTCCGATTTAATTGATGTCCTAGGCAACTGTTGCTTTATGTGTACTGCCGCAGTAATTCATGTTTTATACACCAAAACTCGTTATAGAGGCCTACGTGAAGATACAAAACCCTAAGCCTTGTTACGAAAACTTTGGCTTCGTTATAAGATATCTTTAAACTTTTGGGACCTATTATAAATATTTGACATTCTTGTTCGACCCAATTAGAGACCCTAATATTGTATAGGTATCTATGTTAATTTTGAAACACGCCTGGCTAAGTTTTGTGTTCCAAGAAGATACGAAATACCTATAAGTATTTAAATGTTGTCTGTACAAAGTACGCGATTTCATGATTCGGATTAATCCAGCGGTGCGGATTGTCGTGCACCTTACATTTCAACAAGGAGTTGGAGAGGATCCGCCATAATGGTCCTGGTTTAAAGGGTCATCAAGCGTGCATTACCGGGGGGCATTGTCTGTTAACAATACTTTGTTGTCAGTCGCTATCATAAATTCTGACGATTTACGCTCTTTTTGTAACTAAATAGGACAAAAATATGAAATAAACAAATATAAAATACTAAATTCTAATCTCTGTACTTACTGTCGTTGAAGCTTCCAATATCAATACAAATTGCAATAGAGTTATAATCAAAATGGCATTTGTATTTGGACATAAATTATTCTGTTTTCGACATTCAGTGTATCCATCCACATAATAGTGTTATATATTATCTGGTAAGCCCTGGAATCCGCCATGCAAATGCAACGTTACGTCGGTGAGCGGGTCAAAGCAAAGTGCACTTAACTAGATGTTCCTAGCCATGCTACCAAATGTACCTGAATTACTCTGTTTTAGAAGAATTCAATAATTCCAGGTAAATTTGTATCGTCTCACGTTTATTGCGTTTTCACAGGAGATTTAGAAAATCCACTGACTGTATTGTGTGGGCTATAAATAAAGTAAGGTTTTTGTGAGCGCGACTTGTTCGTAGGATTTGAATCACATTTTTTTTTCTGTAAGTGCGTGTTTCTTACAAATGTGAGGCTTATGACTTGGGTATAAAGTTTAATTAGGTTTGTATGTATTCGTAGCTGAGATTTACTTTTATAGCCCTGCTTTTATTCTCTTGTATCTGAACATGATGAGCTTCGTAAATATCTATCACCAGTACGTGTGAAGTAGGTTTTTGTTGTGATACCCGATAATAGCCATTGTAAAGTCGTTTACATGATTCATGAACATTAAATCGCGTCTGTTTTTCTTCAAAGAGTTAAAATATATAAAGTAGCTGCTCTTATCAAGATAAGCTCAGGTTACACGTGCAGGCGAGACGAACACAAAGTTAGAATAAATTGTTGCACCTTAACTAGTTGTGCCATATAATTCCTAGAGGTACTTTTAAAGCCTGTAATTTAAACTATGCGCTGTAGTACTTAGTAAGGAGGTAGGTGGTAGGTTGGCCACAGTAATTCAAAGGGCTCGTTGTCGCTACATTGATCTCATTATGCTCCACTACCCTACAAGGGCGTCAATGATCTGAGTTACTGTTCCGTCCTTTGTTAATTGTTTGATTACTATGAGTGGTTGCGTCATCTGTTCTCTAAGGCCACGTCAGGAATTATGTTCCTTTGTTTTATCTATTGAACGTCAATATTATGTTAAATAGTTATTGTAGAACCCAGCAACTAAATACTTTGGTTTATATTGTTTCTCTAGGCATTTGTGTACACCCACTGTTATTTTAGTAGTCCCGTGTAATTAAGGGTAAGCTTATTTCTAGCCTAGGCACTATACCCGAGCTTACATTGGAGGATTTCTCAGTCGAGTAGGTATAAGTTATAATTTTGTGCGAAGTCAACCAAATAATTTATTCGAACATGAAAAAGGAAATATCTGATGACAGTAAATAAACAAGGGGTAAACAAACAATACGCAACACATGATACGTATACCTACAAACAAAAAAAATATTTCGGAAAACACAACAAAAGGTGAAATACCAACGACACACGCCTTTAAATAAACACGTGTTTGTTTAATGATTCTCTCCATTCAAACGGTATACTACTCGTAAATTCGGCTTGTTTTATTCGCAAGAAAATGTCAGGTATTTCTCGTCAAGTGTACGTACAAGAGGAAACGCGTGCGGACTGTAAAGGCACATTTAACGAAGATGAATTTAAAGAATGGCAATAATAAGTAATGACGTGGTTCAAAGTCCGTCGCCTAGGGACCCTCCTCGTCAATTGTCTTTCGGCTGCGTAATGTGCGCAACAATAGCTAAAGTATACAAAACCGTACTAACATTTTACGTTTCTCTTTCATCCCAAAATCAGCATGGAAATAATATTTTTATTCTCTTTTTATAAAAACGACATAAAAGCGGATACGTCGTGGAGATAAGGAAGTTATACGACCTTCTCGCGGCTCGAAGTGAAGCAATCCATCTCACGTAATTGCATTATATTCGGAGTGCGTACCTCGAGTGCCCGGAAGGAACTGTTACTTATGATTTCTTTCCAATATCTACACTTTTTGTACCGCCGAGATCTCACTTTATTCGGCTTATAAAACAAGAGTTAAGGAACACTTTCCTACAACTATTTGTTCCCTTTCCTTTTTCTGTTGTTCAAATGGAATATGACATGGAATAGATATGTATGACAAATTCGTGGAAAGAACTGTTATTTAACAAAACTTCTCTCTTTGGTAGTTTAAAACTTTATTCGTCACAGTTGTCATATAAAAAAAAGCTGAATCACGTTAGTTTTTCTGCGAACTACGGAATATTTGAAACGTTAATTTTAACCACTTCGTTATTAAAACAGGCTTCGAATTTCTAAATTTTAATAGCAACGACTAATCACTGATTCTACGAACTTATTCATTAGACATGCTGACGATCACAGCTCCAACTTAACTGTTAATATTTGATAGCAAATTGGTTTCTAGTTTAATCGTGTTGTAGTAGTGTTACAGACACTCACGTCCTATATTAGGTAATCAATATTTATCAAGGCTTTTCCCTAATTGAGTTATTAAAAGATTATTCTGTTACGAAAGAAACAATTAGTGGTGTCGAGTTGAGCATCTGGCAATAGCATCCGTGATTTATTTGGAACTTGATGTATTACTTTGCTTAATCCCGAGGAGCTTAACTTTGAAAAATATAACGCAGCGGAGAGCCGAGATATTGTATAGGAACACGCGTTTCGCGTTGTATTAAACAAATCTGAGATAAACTTACGTAAGGTGTTGGTGTTCAATATTATTGCTTATTCTTTTTGTGTTATGGTTTAAAGTAATATATGTTGTTAATATCTAGGCATACTTTCTTCACTGAGTCTCGTCACCAAATCTTAGCTTCATGAACGTTCATCTTTCTAAATTATGTTACGTAATAGGTAATGTTTTAACAAACTGGCCAACATACATATACCTATATGCGTCAGGTAAACCCACCTACGATAATGATACCATTTATGATTTAAAAACTGCGAGTCCATCGTTCTTTGACTTTTTCAAGCGGTCGCATCTCCATCATTCGCTAGTTATTTTTCTCTGTGCTATTCACTATACTCTATTCTATTTCCGGAACTTCGCTTTCATACGTCGCTCTCACATTTTGACGCGCCTTTACTGCCTGTCCGAAACACATTTACGCATTTACAGTTCACACGAGTATTTACTGTAATGGTTTGTGATTTAGTTTCTATCTACGTTCAAATGAAAATATGTGTAGAATGGGGCCGGGATCCGGCCTGGCATTCAGCAGATAATTCCCTTTTTGGAACGGTGACACTTCTCGTGACGTGTCGTACAACATCTCTAAATTGGAAATGGGAACTATTTATCAAGATTTCGTGTACATTATTAAAATATTAGACAGCATACACTTTTGAATAAATGCACGGATCTAAGTTCGGCAAGGTATAACACAATCTTACAGCGAAACGTACTCAACCTTGATGGTTTTAAATGTATTTTTAATGGCCCAATAAAAAACGGATCCCCGCGGGATTGTCTACTTTAAATTAGCTCATTACAATGTTTCACTATGTACTCTTCGCACTGAATTACGAAGCAGGCATCGCACTTACTCGTCCTCTGTTTCTACAACTTGTGACACTGTAAACCACATATTGACAAACACTTTAGGGGCTGGCGGCGATACAGCTGAGACAAAAGGACAAATTTGGGTTAATTAAATTCCAGTGTCGGGCTTTCAGGGCTGATGTCTGGGGCTCGTCACGGCTTCTTGGACAAAGTACGGCGTTATCACCGCGCTAGTTCGCTGGCGCCCCTCTCGCACCTCCACCCAAGATTAATGTCTCTCTAATGAATCAGCTACCGTGACAAATCAGACCCCGGTAATGGATAAGGCCTTCCTGGTGTTGCGACCACAATAAATTAGTTAACTGATAATAATAATTGTTTGATTTTCTAATTCGTCTGAAGACGGGTTTATTTCTTCGATAATTTTCATATTGAATAGGATTTTCTATATTCACTTTATCGATGATATTGTCATCGTTGTTAAATCGTTGGAAGTATTCTAAAGTTTGTCTACAGAGTTTCATTGAAGGAAAGTAAAATTGTCTACGGTATTGCTCGGCAAAAAATGAGCTTTCGACAAAGTTAGCATAGTTTGACGGACGATAGTTATTGGAGCGGACAAGGGAGCGTTAAACCTGCGTCCTGAAATACTACTACGGTAGTTCAACGTTGTTTTATTGTACCTATAAAACAGAAAATATGACTATTTATATGTAGTATGTATGAAGTAAGAAGCAAAAAGTCTTTGATTGCAAAACAACACTTATCAGAATTGTATGGCAAAAATTCAGAAATGTTTGTTATAATCATTATTAGTTCTAGAAGCCTTTTACTAATTTTAAACTAAACCTAGATAATCTAAATCGAGTACATTGTCTCGTGTGTCCATATAAGAGGCAATAACAGTAGCATGTAGCGATTTCGTGGTAATCTGATAGTGTAACCACTAGTAAATGTTGGTAGGCGAGCCAACCTAAGCACGTTAAGCCGGTCATTTACTCCTAATTGGTAAGCGTATATTTCAATGATTTTCAATTGTGTAGCCATTAGCAATTATAATCGTCTGTTGCTCTTAATATTGAAACCGAAATCAATGTTGGGTAAGGGTTTGTTCAAGTAACTTAATCTTATTTATAGGGTTTTGTATATAAGGGGATCTTATTTTAGGGTGTTTTAGTAGAAGAGTTTTTTAAAAATATAACTCAATTTTAATAGCTTGGAAATTCTCCTTCTCAGTAATCATATATTTCCAGTTTTTACATAGTAAAAAGTTGAATTTATGTACTTAGGTATTGTACCTGAGTACATAAAATCTACTTTTAGCTTATGCAAATTATAACATTATTTCTAAATTACCATCAAAATTCGTTCAGCAAAAAACCGTATTCTAGATATAGATATGAGTTTCTCCATGCAATAAAAATTTGCAAACATTTCATTTCTAATTTGTTCATTATAAATCATGCAACGCTCCCCAGTCTCACATACAAAGCCGTTCCAATCTGTTTGCGCTATTAAAAATAAACTGAGATTTATCATTGAATTGTGTTATACTAGCATTGTAGTTTGTAGTTTAATTTAAAAATATTAACATGGAGGACAATACATTATTAGTTTTCTAGAAATATACCCTTTTGTGGTTCGTTGATAGTTGATACAGAGGGCTTACAATAAAACCTTTAGAAATTGGACTCAGGGACTCGTAATCAACGTATGATATTAAAAAGGTTATTTTATTTTGTTCGTATAGATGTGGGGAGTAGTGGCCCCGCCGTGAACGCTTAAATTTTAATAGAATACGTTAGCTTTACAATATGTTCATAGATAACCCGAACTTTAGAAGGGCATCTGATGAAAGGTCGTGCCTTTCAATGGACTAGTGATTTATTTTGTTGCTATTAAACTTTAACAATCACATAAAATATAAATCCTTAAGTAAGTACGTGCGTCTACGCTTTGATCAATGGATATTTTCAATACGCTTTCAGCTGTTGGGATCGTTAGTGCTTTTAGTTACTATTATTTCTAAATAAAATAGATTTTTTTAAGTTTAACGTGATTTGAATATTAGATGCAGACTGTAGTGATCAGAAATCTATTCATGATATTGACATTAGTGTATGTTGTTTCAATAATGCTAGCGTTCAGGTACGTATGGTAGATTTTTGTCTTCTAAGATGAATTGAGGAATTTAGTTATATTAATGAAGGTGAAACTTGGGTCAAACCTAGTTGGTTAAAGAGGCAGTATGTCTCTCAAACTAGAAAAAAAATGTTGACACCAAAACGGCACACTACACCTGCTATGTCTAGCTGCAAAACCAGACAGTCTTAATCAGGTTCGTTACAAAATATCATAAAACACACATTAGACTATAAATCAACATATCGTTAGCGAATTCAACAAAGTATTGTGGCTGTCAACTTTTTTTTTTCATAAAATATTAAGTGTAGCTATGAATACAGGAGCATTGAATAGAGGCTTTATATGTCGGTAATGGCGCGGGTAACATATATTCTGGTACTTCTGGAGCGATGGCTGATAGTCATCTTATTATATAACTTTGACTATTGTTGGGAAGGCAACTCTATATAATGTAGTTTTGTAGTACAAATGTTATATAAAGTCCCAATTTGTCCCTACTATGACCACCTGGGCGGTGCCGTTTATGAGGGCTGAATATGTTTTTGTTGATATACTGGATTTAATTTCCAGTTTCGTTGTGAAATAGAGGTTACGTTGCGTATATGTTTGTGTAATGAACTCCTTATCTGCTGATATTTGTACATACTGTATACTGTAAAGTTTAATTTGGAACTTTTTTGTCATTCTGCTGTAGAGAATTTTGATAAAAAAGGTAATCTATATATTAATACGTGATGCAAAAACTTTGTACGCATTTTCACGAAAATTGCGCGGACGTAGGAGCATAAAATTTGGTACACTTATAGTTTATGTGTAGGAGAAGTCCAGAACGCCAATATTTTTCAAAAATAATGCTTATAAAATACATTAAATCAATAAATAAAACATTACACACACATGCATAGTATCTGATCGTATTTGACAAAACGTCAAAATTGACAGACATTGCGATGATATTCTCACGTCTTATATGCATAGAGTTTTATAAAAGAGTTTGTTTGAGTTTGAGTTAAATAAAAATTATCCTTGAACGTATGTTAAGTGGTATTGTAAATTAAATCGTATATGGTAGATTTTCGACCACTAGGCGACGACTAGTTATTATTAATAGAGAACACGTTCACGCTATCAGATGAGAGTGTGATTAAACATTTTTTTACTGCGAGCCCTTTATTTTTTTTTATAATGAAACTTTTGAAGGTTACATTAATAGACAAGACTAATTATTTTTACGCAGTAAAAAGTAAAAACAAAACTGTGCCACATTAAAGAACAAACAAAAATAAAAAAGAGAATATTTAATTTCACCATAATTATACATAATTTGAAAAGTTAAATTAGATGGCAGTTAGTTTATTAAAGCCCCTAAAATACTGAATTTACATTTGAAATTTGACACGAATTGTGGCATTAGTGTTGGCTTTGAGCATCCCAGTTAAAACTGGATTTTACATTATTTCCAAAACAGAATGTTAAATTAACCGTGGTATGCTAATTTAATCTTGTAAAATCTACATACGTGTTTAAAAATTGATTCTATGATTTTGTGGTTGTATATGCGGCTGTTGGTTTGTCAGGTTTTGGTTTAAACGAGTTCCTTGTGACACGTGAAGTTCTTAATTTTGTTGTCACATATTAGTTACTAGTTACTGCGGATAGTCAGATATTTTATGTAATAGATAGACAATGTTTTATTTTAGAAAAAATTGACCCACAATAGGCTCTTAACCTGTGTTGTGGTTGCGTTTTCAAACGCGCAATTTCACATACGCACAAACGCACATCACATCCAGACCCGGAACAGCTATTTGTGGAACACACAAAGAGTTGCTCGATGACACGATGCGCGGCAGTCAATTGCCCAGCATCGACTGTGCCGTCAAGCCAGATTTAACCCAAGCAAATACATATAATAGTAATAGTAATATACCAATACATAATTTAAAAATACAAATTAAAGACACGCCTTAAAATATTTACAACACCTGAATACTGTGCCAAAACCACAATAAAAAGTATATCTACGGAGATCATCATCACCAAACCAAACTTACACGTGTCACTAAACTAGACCAACAATTTTCCAAAGAAAACTGTTCCTAAAATAGCCATCAGCTTGTCAATATTTACATTTGAGTAAGCCCACCATTGTTCCTTAATACCTTAATGGTAGTATGACCGTTAGACGACAGTAGCCAAAGGGGCCTTCGGTCACCCGAGTCCTTTACATCCCCGGCACTGAGGCCTTTGTAATGCTATCCCCAGGCGAGCCTGCCTTGCAAGACGAAACGGATTCCTGTGTAGTGCTCTAAACGAGTTTAAATGTACTTAGTTCTTGTATTATTGCGTTAGTATTGTTTAGAATTTAAGGCTTTATGATTTGGTTTGTTTTTGATAGTTTCGGAATAGGTTGATTGGCTTGGATATTTCTTTTTTTTTAAGCTAAACTATGCATTTATTTAGTTGCTATTGCTGTTGTTTTGACGACGATTAACATATTACATATATGTATTTTCTTTCTGATTATATTACTTTCATACTATGTTTTACCTAATTTAAGACAAGTGTTGTTTTTGATGACGCTTAGTGGTTAAAATATATGTGTTTTCTTTCTAATTAAATATTATTACCTAATTTAAGACAAAGTGCGCATATTACACATTAATTACACCTAAAACAATACTTATCAACACAATTTCAAGACTTAAGGTATTTAATTACTTCTAAAATTGTGTTCAATTAACTAAAACAGTCTGTTTGACAAAATATTAAACAAGGATTTTTCTTTGAGCCTAGTTTATCCGAAGATAATAGACGTCGACGTAAATTCTTTGAATTTGAATTATACGAACGAGATTACATTATAAAGCGGCATACAATAATGCTAACTATTCGAATTTGTTTTCTAACATCAATAAACTAGAAAATGTTCTGGAATAGAACATAATTATTTGTTCGACCTTTCTTTTTTCAAAGACTTGTTAACTCTTTCTAATAAAAAGTATTCATATGTTTTATGATAAAATATGTTTCTTTCTTTTTATGTTTGTTTAACCCTGGGTATCTTGAGGGTTAAGCTGGGGTTTGATTTGAAATAAAAGGAGGTAGATAGTGATTACCAATCTCTTTTTAATTCCGAATTACTATACCAACCTAATGATATAGTACTGACAGTTGATGTGATACCTGATACCAACATAACCATAGATTCTCAGGATACTTATAGTATGGCCTGAGAATCTTAACACCGCGATTCAAAAATTGCTCTCAAATAAAAAGTGCCATCTCTTGGTGACATTTAGTACTATGTTTTATTTGAATCGCGGGGTTTTGACACATACGTTGCTATGCGGTTAAACATTCCGCCCACCAAGGACATTATGTGCAACATTATGTCCTTCTAAAGTTAAACAACCAAAATACATAGATAAAAAACCCTTACAAAGTGACTTACATATCTAACTTATAATGATAAAAACCCAACTTAACATAAAAATGCTTACAATGATAAAAAACCCAAACTTAACGTAACAATGCTTACAATGCTAAAAAACCAAAATTACAATTCTACAACAGTACCGTAAAACTATCCTAACTTATGAATATCCCTAGGTAATAGGCAATACACACAGCTTGGATGTTGGCCTTTTTAACATAGAACCATTACTGCGAATTGTAACTACCCGTGTAAGATTGTCTAACCCCGAATGCTTTTCAACCACTCTGCCAAGAAGTCACCGACAGGTAGGTAAATAATTATCCTCGTTAATTACAAGATTAGAATGCTGCTGTCTACCGCCCACCCTGACGATATAAACGGAATCAAGGTAAGGTAAGCTCCTTTTTTCTTTTAGTTTTAAGTTTTTCCCGCACAGGTAACTGAACAGAATACTGGAAGGTGTCGCAGTCTCTGTTCCAGGTAAGTCCCTTTTGCTTAATTTTATTGCTTGCTTGCTTATTTATCCCTTTTCCTACACCATCTAGTCCCTTGAACGAGCGTGTTTTCCCGATTGTTTTCCCTAGATTCTTCTTCAGGATTTCATTCTCACTGAGGTGAGTATGCATCACAGTAATATTTGATATATTCTGAGAAGCAGAAGCTACTGTACCCGATATAATCCATCCTAATGTGGTAGCTTGAGCTACTGTGCTGCCATCAAGACCTTTTTTGAACCCGTTCTGCAAAATCTGGCTATAAATCTCTGCCCCTAACAACATATCTACTTTATCAGGTTTGTGATATCTAGGATCCGCTAGTTCGATGTCACTGACTTGAGCCCAATCTAAATATGACGTTTCTCTACCCGGTAAATAAGACGTTATAGATTTGAGAACGTATGCTTTGACTACAAGTTCAAATGACGGATCTATCCTAGATTGAATTTTAACCTCAACAACCGAATTTAAGCCTAATTTGTTATGACCATTTATGCCAGTAGCTGAACCCTTTACTGCTTGTTTACGTAACCCTAAACTCTGCACAGTACGCTCTGTAATAAATGACGTTTGTGAGCCTTGATCCAGTAGTGCTCTGATCGTATACATACCTCCGTTTTTGGATACAGCCCTCACTTGCGCTGTGGGTAGCAAGATTTGACTACTCACTCCACCTTTAGAGAAACAAGCTACGACATTGTTTTGGTTTTGCGATTCTACTCCGACTGTTGTTGAATATGCTCGCGTTGATGAATTTCCCTTGACACCAGACTCCCGTTCACCTTTAGGGTGCAGCAAAGAGTGGTGTCTACGCTTACATATTCGACACGATGCTGTACATTTACACAACCTAGCAGAGTGGTTGTATCCTAAACAATTAAAACATAAATTATGATCCTGCACAAACTTACGTCGAATATCCACATCCTTATTAACAAATTGTTTGCAATTCCTTATTTTATGTTCGCGACTATTACAAACCGGACATAACTTAGTTGTACTGGCTGCTGTGTGGAATACCCTTTCCTTACAAACAATGTTTTTACTAGACCTAGTTCCTAAGAATTCAAGTGCCCTATAACGTGCTGTTAAAAATTCTTTAAGCTGTTCAAATGTAGGCAGCTCATCTGAATCTATATTATTAGTGACCTTTAGTTCCCAATCCTTTCTGCTATCAGGATCTAGCTTCGATGTTACTATGTGAATTATTATAATATCCCATGAAGTTACATCTATATCCAAGTTAGTTAACGCATTTAAGCAATCTGTTGTTGTATCCATTAATTCCTTTAAAGCACTAGCCGACTCTTGTACAATGTTTTTCTGACTAAGTAATCTAACCAAAATGCAATGTGACAAATATTTTCTGTTGTTATACCTGGTCTCTAACTGAGCCCAGCATCTTTCATAGTTAGATTCCGAAGTTGGTATATGACGGAGTAGCTGCTCGGCTTCCCCAGTCAAATAACTTTTCAAGTAATGCAACTTTTGTACGTTATCAATAGTGCTATTATTGTGGATTGCTGATACAAACAAATCGCGAAAGGTAGGCCATTCAGTGTATTTCCCGGAAAAAGTTGGAATTGTTATTCTGGGTAACTTAATAGTCATGTTTTTACCCGGTGAACTATTATCTGAAGACCCCGTAGTTCTAGAAACATCGCTTTTTTGTATCCTACATAATGCGGTTTTTAATTCACATTTTAAATCTAAGTATAATTCTTCCGTGTTGAAATAGACCTCATTTACAATGTATGGTGAAGATGTTAACTGCTCATATTCAACATCTTTAATAATTTGTGTATGTGTTACAGTGAATTGTGCCCATAATTCTTCAATCATTTCTAATCTAGTTTCTAAATATTGTATAGTAATCCTATCTTTTGGCGAATTTTTAAAATTAATTTTAGCTCTTGACAATCTGACATGAATGTCATCTTGAAGTTTGACATGCGATTGCAAAGACATTTTTTAAGAAAAATTCTATAACTAAAGAGGTTGAAATATTTCCGAAAAAAGTATAAGTAACAAAATTTTCTAAGTGTTTGAGAAGAGATGAAATTTTTACAAGTGTTTGGAATTTTGGGGAATCTACTAAAAATCGGGCATAGGTTCCCCGTCTGAACAGAATTTTGCTTAAAACTAACTAAGTCTACATCTAAAATTACCTAAATTATTCTAAGTCCAAGATTTCTTGAAATTCTACCAAGTCCAAGATTTTTTCAAAGTGAAATTCTTCTAGGTTTTAAAGTTCACTTTTGCTTGAATAATTTCACAAGTACTCACGTTTTTTTTGCGCACTATCACTCACTTCCTTTCCTTACGACGTCGTCCGCCGTCTGCAGCTTGCTTGCTGCTGCTGATGAGGAGGAGTAGCGCCGCTTCGATGCTCAGCTCAGCTCCTGGGATACCTCTTCCGATGATGTTCAGCTCCGGCTGCAGTACTTGCTTGTACTGCAGTGGCGCCCTCTGTCGGCGACACTGGGAGCACTTCAGTGGCAACCCACCACTGTTGTCCGTGCTGCAGATACCCCAAAAACTCTAAGAGCATCCGGCTCGAAGGACCATGTTTAACCCTGGGTATCTTGAGGGTTAAGCTGGGGTTTGATTTGAAATAAAAGGAGGTAGATAGTGATTACCAATCTCTTTTTAATTCCGAATTACTATACCAACCTAATGATATAGTACTGACAGTTGATGTGATACCTGATACCAACATAACCATAGATTCTCAGGATACTTATAGTATGGCCTGAGAATCTTAACACCGCGATTCAAAAATTGCTCTCAAATAAAAAGTGCCATCTCTTGGTGACATTTAGTACTATGTTTTATTTGAATCGCGGGGTTTTGACACATACGTTGCTATGCGGTTAAACATATATGATAAGCTTTTTTACATAATAACTCATTAGTTTGTACAAGTTAGCATAACGTAATAAGCGTGTATTTTACTTTGATATTGTATGCTTTGAAATATTATTTCTGAAGTATCTAATGTTTTTACTTGATTAATTTCTACTGACCGTTGAGATAAACAGACAGGTCCCAAGCAGTTTGTAAAGCATGTTATCTCACTGGTTTTGTAGATGATTTCATTTTAATATTACCGGGTATAAATTCAAAAGTCTTGTAAAATTTAAACGAAGTATCGTGTTTTTATTCAATTCAAAATTTCAAATAGATTAGCAAGTTTGCAAGTGCTATATTTTATTTATTCAACTCTTCATGCACATAAATGTGTACAAGGTGGGCTTAATGCCGTAGGCGTTTTCCACCAGCCAAACCTTTGAGTGATGCAGGGACAAACCAGTGGTAGGTGCATAGAGCAATCCAAAACCAGAAAGTCATAAGTAGCAAAATACAATATACTACTTACACAAATATATACCATTGCTATATCGTTATATAGTATTTTATGTGACAGTCAACGTTTCATGCCTTTTGGCTACCAACGCACAGTTTAATAAAAAAAAAAACTCAAATATAAACGATTCCGTTTTACACACACTCTGTATGTCTCTCATAAAATATGAAAGGCAAGTCAAACATAGTTTACGAAATTGCTAACAAAGTTACTAGGACGTGGTATATAGGTACACAGTTTAAATGTTACGAGCACCGCTACAGGCCAATATTATCTGACCCTACATAATTACAATAACATTTTGATTCAAGAATGCAAATTAAGTTCCAAGCTCTCGACGTGGCAACGTTGTTTGGTTATTAATTTTATTCAGTGGCCCTTTCTGAAGCGTCGAACTTGGCCCCAAAATATTAACTTAATACTTTATATTTGAGAAAAGAAAAAAATACGCTTTTAATATTACTTATATTTTAAAAAGATGACATTCTCGTTTTTATTAGATTTTTTATTTTTGGTTGAATAATAATATTCTCTTTTTCTCGGAATATCCTGGTCGCTTAATCTTAAAGTAAATTAGTTTGTAAGTTCTGTACTTGAGACCACTAAGCTGTGTTGCTTTATATATTTGAATTTAAAAATGACCATGAGGTTTAAGTTTGGCGTAAAGGTCTTATACTTCAACACAATCTAAATGGTAATCTCAGTTTTGTTATAAAGAAAAATTAAATAAAATTCAGTTTTACGAAAAAAATATATATTGTGTATGTATAATAAAACTTGTTAAAATGAGTTTTATACTCGTATGTATAGCTGTGCATCTCTTCCTATCCCATCAGCTATTAGAAGGCGTAAAGTTATGTTAGTGTGCTCAATCAAAACAGAGTTCAGATTGAACATTTGGAAATCATCATTAAGTAGCGTCAAGTTTGGATTTAATTCAGGGAAATGATGATCACATTTATAATTCAGGTCGGCGCACCTAATTTCCGATGATTGGCAATGCGATAAACTATGCAATTTATGGCTGTAATTACACCACTATTTATATTCCTGCTTTGTACTATTTATAGATATGATAGTTCACCATTTTGGGATATGTTCCAATAGCTTCGAAGCACGTACACTCATACAGTCTGTATGACTGATAGAATATTATTTTGACGTAAAATGTTATCCAAAACTGTCCAGCAGTTTTGTAGCACAACGACAAAATTCCATTTAACGATGCTCAAATTAGAATATTTTACAAGAAACAGGTTTTGTAAAATGGATTTAACAAGAATATAGTAAAATTACTAAAGCGAGCAAGACCCATATTCCAATAAGACTTGAAAGTTATTGTCTCAAGTCCGGTGCACCTGCTAGATATTAATTCTAGTAAAATTATAATCATACTAAGAAGATAAAACGAGTCGTAGTTAAGATTTCCTAGAAGCATTTAAAGTCATCGTTATCGTTACTATGATACTCCGTAAATGAAAAGGGGTAGGTAGAGGTTATAGTGAATTATTTTAATTTATCTACAAGCTTCTGTCAGCAGCATCGACCGCGTTCCCGTGGGATAAAAAGACCTATGTGTTATTCTAGACCATAATCAACCCTTGTTCCAAATTTCATCACGATCCTTACAGCTGTTTTGATGTGAAGGGGACCAGACAAACAAACTTTCGCATTTATAGTATTAGTAAAATACTTTATTTTTAGTATATATAGTCATTTTCGTGTAATTTGATTACAATTATTGATCTAAACAAAATATAGATAACAATAGACTATTTCTAGAATTTACGCTGATACGGAGAATTTTGAAAACCATTAACCAACACTACTGTTTTAAAAGTTTCACATTTCATGTAGCTTCATATTACAGCTTTTCAGGGAAAGGCTAAGCCAGTGCTACTGAAAACTGAACTAGTTTTGGGATGCAGCGAAGACTTGAATGCCACCTTTTTAAATGGGGGCTTATTATTTTTTATTTCCACGCGATACGGTGAATGTTGTTTTGCCACCTGGGGCGGCCATTTACAGTCTGTGTGTTATGAAATGGTTAAATTTAAAAAGGAGGAGTTTGTGTTTCATGCCAGTGTTTTTTCGGGGAGTACTCTAATATTAACCGAAAAAAAAACGCCGTTGCTTGGTGTTGAGGTGACCTTAATATTACCCGAATAAAAAAAAACAATTGCCGACTTTCAAAATCAACAATATAAAAAGTATGTGCCTTATAATAATGGGTATATTGTACTATATGTACATATTACGTATTATGTCAACTAAAAATCACGGTTTACTCTCGTATTATTAATGGAGAAAAGCTCTACTAGTTTCAAATCACAGAGGGACTCTTCATCATGAGCAGCGGGCGCAGATGGTAGGCTGTGTGATGTACACCGCGTCTGCGCACGCTGCTCACGCATACGTGGGTAATCAGTGATTTTTAGTTAATCTAGTATGTCTTACGATAGTTATTTAAAAAAAACTTGTGATGTCAATTTAATAAAGTGTTTTGTCTCTTTTATTCCCTAAGGGGACAGTCTACTATTTTTTTACCACTACCAAAACCTACCAGAACTCTTATCTCCCTACTATTACTAAGACTTTCAATATCGATAAATTTAAGAACTTAATTCCCGACTTCATTAAATTCATACTGAACAGTGATACTGTCAACGACTGTCCAACGACCGCCCAGCCAGTCTTACCCATCAACAAACTAATCTAGTCCCTTTGTTATAAAAATAAACCTTTTTATTTTAATTTTCAAGTATTTTAAGGAACCCTCTTGATCCGAGGTTACATTTACGTGGGCGTTCTGTAATTAAATGAGAGATTGACAATTAAAACTTTGAAGATCAAGCGGCATACCTCTTAATTTACTGTCGCATTTTATGCCCTTTGATGTAATGAATATACGCGAGTAATTATTACCACTGAGTATGGGAAGACTTCTAATTAGTCACCGAAGGACCGATTTTATAAAATCCATACTTATAATTAACTGGGTCGTTGGCCAAGTGGCCGTATGTGCGACTGCTGACCAAGGGCGGTTCGGTCGAATGGTTCGAAAATGTATTATTATATTTTAGAATATTCGGAATATCAGTTATTGCCAAGAATTAACGCGTTGCTATTCTTTATTTAATTTTGTCTGGTGCTTTCTAATCTGTCTGTAGTCTAACAAGAAAGTAGTGGGTTAAGAATAATTTCACCTCTACGCCTCCAGAGAGTAAGAGCCGTGACGCTGTGATATGTAATATGTAGGTGATCCTAATGTTATTATAATGAAAACCTTTTTTACGAAGTTTTAAGCAGAGGCGAGTTTATGTGTGCACCCACCTTAGTTGTGTTACGGTATTAATTCCATTTAAGGTCAGGGTGGGTAACTTTATTGATACATTTCGAACTCCTGGGTAAAATTGTGTTACTGCTTATTTTTTTTACAAAGGTGCCTTTAGGTTTTATTACATAGATATACCTATATACACACCCTATTTATCGCATCGAAATCAGTTTTAAAATCTTCTGCTTACCTTCAGTCAAAAGGTAGCGAGTTAATTAACAACAGCTTGTGTACCGTATTAATTCTCTGATCAGTGATGAATCAAATTCAATTTGTATTCATAATAATCTGAGTGAACGCATCAGGAAACAGCTACAGCCTCACGCTTCCTATTAGAAGAGGTAAATTAATTCGAACAAAGATAACATTTTGATTCAACATAATAATGATGAAACAACTTTTAGTGGTTTTAAATTTCGATTTCGAGTTTCAAGCTAACTCAACTAATCCCCAGTGGAATTAAAGTCGCTAATTAGAGACTTTTTGAATGTTACAGAAATCCTGTATTTATTTTCAAATGGAATAAAGTAATTTTTTATTCGAAGTAATTGCTGTGATGTAAATTGACTACCGTAAAACATGGCAACTTTACCAATTTTGGAACAAAAATCGAAATATTTTTTAACCATAAGACGCATAGAAACCAAAACTTATATTTAGAATTGATAGTCTATTCTGGCTAACGTTTTACCTTAATCGTCAAATTATAATAAATAACGCTTACTTTACGCGTCGTAGTAACCGTTATGTATTTGTTCGGCCTTTACAAAAAAACACCTGGAATGGGTAAACCATTTACCAAATTTTTGGCAAGCTTTACCTAAGAAGCCGTATTCATGTGTAGTCATTTTAAAGTTATTCTTTTTGAGGTACAGTTTTAGGGCTTCATCTAGGATTGTATTTCGTATTATGAATGCAAACAATATGTTGCTGAAATTATAAGATAACGGCTACAAGACGTTCGGGAAAGTTAGGCCGCCGGGTTTCATCAATTTCCCGTACAAATGAAATTTGTTACGCTCGGGGTTGTCATTAAATTTTTCTTTATTTTTATTTGAGCTTATATTTAAAAAAAATAATATTAAAACTTAAACCTAAAGTAAAAAAAGCATTTATTGACATAAATATTTTCCCTTTTAAACTAAATTAAGTTTTTTTAAGTATTTTTTTAAAATTGTAAAAAAAGAGCTCCAAAATAATTTTAATCTTTTGACTTTTTAATTTTTTGAATTCAGTTATTCTGTATAGCTAATTTTAATATTACTTTTCGTATACTTTTTATATTGTCTAACTCCGAGTTATTCTGCGGTTTTGACTTTTCATGTGAGCCATTTTTGGCTTTAAAACAAAAGGTATTATTAAATACATTATAACTTATTCCAGGATATTCACTATTATGCTGGGATTTTTAGGTATTCGAAAATGTTTACATACACACAAACAAGAAATAAAACTTTTTATTGCCAACCCTAACTGTAGAATTAAATTTTGCCACAAAGCATTATATTGGCTAACTTTACCTAACCTGTTCAACATTACCGAAGCGATTATTTATCAATAATTTATTAAAGAAAATTTTATTGCTGACATTACTACAGTAATCCCAACTATATTATTTATTCAAGATCAAAATTTCACTCATTAATTGACATATAATTAAGGCTTGTATAGCACAATTTAGGAATACTAACTTTTCGCACATTTTCACGCACTACACTGTGACGGCCATTACTAATTATAATAACAGTCTATTGCGTCTACGCATCTAAATATAGTAAATATTTTTATTTATATTGTTCTATTTTCTTAATACTATTAGTTTAATTAATTGATCTAATTTTAGTTTCATATTTTTAGATAAATGTTAACTTTTTATACTGAATACCTATAGTATGGTAAATTGCCATAGAATTATCTATATCCGGTAAAGTTGCCATTTTACCGGTGTATTATTATATTTTTCATGCTTTTTCTGCTTTGTAATACAATTTTGAACATAAAACAATAGCAGATCAGTTTTTCTGCTACGACTGCGTAGCAAGCGTAGACTTCGATAAATGTGTGCTACGGGCTACGGCGTAGCAATGAAGCAAATTTCCTTTGAAAACCATTATAATAAACTCGTTTTTCTTAAACGATATACTTTGGATCAATTGAATTGCTCGTTTAAAAGACATGTAATCGTTTCTACCTTAATCGTAGAGCAAATCATCAATAATGAAATAACTGAGCTATATTTTACAAAATACGTACGTCAGGTTGTATTCTCGTTATCCACCGTTATGTATTTGTTCGGCCTTTACAAAGAATTGTGGCGGGTGTTCAATTTCCCAGACCTGGAATGGGAAGATTAATTAACCATTTAGCCGATTGGATAAATATTTTTGTGAACTAAAAGCTTGATAAAAACCTAAGAAGAATCTATTTTGTGTAGGTCTTACTTTTCTTAGTTATTCTCCATCTTTGAATTTATTGTTTTATGATTAATTCGTTTTTAGGTTTAGGTATTGTATTTCGTTACTGAATAGCAATTGAAGTATGTTTCTGATGGATTATAAAAATATTTTTTAAGAATTTGTGAAGTAATAGTTAAGACACCGCTTACGTTTACAATTTGTCCCGTGTGAACCTTTGTTACTTCCGCGAAGGACTTCGTTATTATATTTTTCTTTAATTTTGTAATTTCCGAGCTCCTCTTTAATTACTGCAGCGACGTCAAATAATATTGACGTGTCATCTACAAAACACGCTTTGGTTGAAGATAATATATTTTTAGGGTAAAATACCGAAAAATAAGATTTTTCTGAGTGAGTTTTTAATCTACAAGAAAATGCTTGAAGCGTGGAGGAAAACACGACGAGTCATTGAGCAGTAATTTCAGAATGGTTTCGCCCTGTCGATTTCAACGAGATCTGAATTAACGAGTTAGGGGATTGTTGTACTGCATACACTTCGAAAACTAGCTTTTGCATCTGACTTGTACTGTCATTGTGGTTAGCTGTACAAACATGTTCCTTTGTACATGTCAAAATCATATTCAGTGATAAATAAACCGTCCTAGTAACAAAAAGACCGGGAAGGGAAGCCATTTGGAACCCGATAAACAATGGAAGAGTGCAGAGATCCCTAAACTTGGCCATATCCGGCTGCTAAATAATGTGATCAAGGTTAATATTAAATCAGCTGTTCAATAACGTTGTATGTTCTGTGATGCAGAGGTGATTTTATTAGTCTCAACAGAGCTTAAGCTCGAGCAAGGAACGTAAAGAAACTTTGGCCGACCCAAAAGTTTTGTCATGTAACAATGTAATTAGCCCCCAGGAGTTTGCCGGCCCCTAAGTTGTAACAAATTCTTTATCTCGCCTCGCCGTTTTCACTTACTAAAATTTAAATTGTGGTTACATGATTATTTTAATTGCTTTTGTGGAATGCATTCCTGACCCTTGAGTGCTGATGAAAAGTCGCAGTCATTAAGCTGCTTTTGTAATAAACGTGGAACATTTTTGCTGTAATAGACTTTATGTTGTTAATTTGTGTGTGGTTTCAGGCTATAATAGTATGTAGTTATAAGTAATGTGTGGTGTATTTTTTTATTAAGCTAATAGAGTTTATCTCTGACTTGCGACGTAGGGCAAAGAAATAATGTAAATTGCATCAGTTGCTTGTAAAATATAATTGATTTTGAAAACTGTTTTTGAATGGTGTGCAAATGACAGCTAAACATATCATAAGTAGTGATGATTTCCATGTACAATGTAAATTTACTTACCGACTTACCGACTTCCAAACTCTTCTTTTAACACTGAAGTTTGAAGACGTCAAGACCAAGCATACGTTTTCCCATTCAAACTTTACCACCCCCTTTTCCTTCTTGAGGGTGGAATTCACAAAAATCAACATTATCGAACAATTTTACGATCATCAGTCAGTACGTTACAATAAAATATAAATTGTAAAAGTAAAACTTTTATTTAACCAAATTAAGAATACAAATACAATTAAAAATAATTCATTAATTTCGGTTGTCTACTACTGCATAGTGTTGAAAAAAGTACAACACGAAAGTTCAATTAGAAGTAAAATACATTAATTTGGACTCAATTTCGTTACAAAAACCTCTCATCAAGGACCAAATACACCAACAAAGCGGGAACCATTGTTTATGTAATAGAAAACTCAAGTATGTAACATTATATCTCAAAATAAATGTTTTCCGAGATAAAAGGATCCTTTGTTTCCGTGTTTGTGTTTACAGAAAGAAATGTATATGTTTAATTATTTAGGTCTCGGGTACCTATCAAACTAATTTGTTTCCTATGAGAATTGAACCCTCGGAGCTCAAGCGTCGATCGTACAACAATTCCATCCAGGTGTGCCGTAAAATTTCCACAATTAAAACAGAAACAACACACATTTTAGACCGGTAGCTACATTAAAGTTCTTGTTCAATTACAAAGATATTATCCGATGTTCAAATATGAACTCGTAGTTAAACACACGTGTATGCACATGCGGTTGGTTAACTGAAAACAATTTCACCGCTGGATCTTTCTCTGAACGAATTCACAAAGCGGCTACGTTGTATTATTCGAGAGAACACTTCACATTAATATTTGATCGTAATTTAAGTTAGTTACACACATGAGCGAAATCTTGCTTGAGATTAATCCTCTGGCTGGAGTTAGTAAAGCTCTCGCGGCCTGAGTTGCTAAGGTTGTTAGCAGTAGTGGCCTCGTCGCATGTTTATTTCAGAGATTGCGAGGGTGTAACTTGAGACTGTTTGCTGGTTTTGAGGGCGGCACGCAAACACTGCCTCCCGCGTATATACAACAACTTAACGAGCCAACTCCGGCTCATCGGGGAATTTCGCGGGGAGGAGGAATGGTGAGTGTCGTCAATAAAACTTTATGGTAAAAACAAAATAATATTTACTTTGAATAAGTTAAGGGTGTACAATGGTGCGGAGAACATTGCGGTGACAATAAGCTCGCAGAGTGCAGTTTGTTATCGGCGGCGCGCGTCGGAGTCGGCAGCGACACAATCGCGCCGCTCCTCGCCGCGCCTGAATACACACGCGACGCGATGTTCACTCCGCGACGGATATTGGGTAGGCGAGCGCACGGTTTAAACTGAACACTTTCCTTACAAAGCGAAAACTTTCTACTAAATGCATACGGCCGTCGCGTTTGTGCGCTCAACTTTACATTTGTCAAGTTGCAAACTTTCTGTCGCACTAACTAGACCACTACCAGATGTACGGGTATAGTTTAAATATGCGCCGCTGCTATACTCCAAGTTATCTTACGGCGTCGTCATGAATTCAATGCATCGACGCCGTATCGTGTTCAGAATAATTGTAATATCATTAGCATAATGAGCGGCGGCATGTATCGCTCTATGTATAATTGTTAGGGCTGTAATTGTTGCATTACATTATGTTATTAAAGTTTTCATGAAATATTATTGTTAAATCGTTTTAATTGTGCAAAGCAATGCAGTCTCTGAAGCAATATACGTATCATATATTATCATATATTACAGCCCATGAGCGCGTGCAATACTTTAAAAGATTAAAGATGAATAAAATTCCTTGCAATCGACATCGGGCAGTGTGGACTTAAAATGGAAAATAACGGCAATCCTTCATTTATTTTTCAATTAAATATAAAGATGTAACTAGTTGGTGCGCGGAGTGGTGGCGGATGAATGGTTTCCTAATGAATCTGGCGCGAACTTCGTTACAGTAATGGATAACACGAGCGTCCGCGTCTCACAATGCAGCACGTACGGAACAATGTGCTTACATTATGCCGCATGGATTGTCAATGGGAGTTTTTGCTAGCATATTTTGCACTTTATTGCTATTTATTGGTGTTTTCGTTTAAAATTCAATTGCATGGGATAAATTAAAGGTTGTGTATTCAGTCGCAACTCATATCATCTGTATATGGTTTAAAAAAGACTTAGGTACTTATGAATTGAATCTAACTTTTTAGATAGAAAGTATCTTAACCCAAAAGTTCTAGGAACTTAATCCTAGTTATTTATTCAAAGCTAAACTTCTACTACATATCGTTACGCCTTTAATCTTCGAAGGGGTAGGCAGAGGTGCACATCATGGCACGTAATGCCACTATGTACACCCACATTTTACAATTTATGTCATATATCCCATGTAATGGGTGGTGAGCCTATTGCCATATACCGGACACATTTCCAGACTCCGTGCTACCACTGAGAAACTTTCGGAAAAACCGAAAAAAGCCCAATAATACTTCGCTCGACCCGAAAACTTCTACTTGATACCTGATATATACATAGTTAGCTTTAGCTTAATAAAATTGTAAAAAAAATTCAACAACATATCATAAAACTTCGTTAACAGAAGATCAGTTTCAGCAAAGCGGATTAGCCAATAGGTCGAGGCTTAGTGAAGATGGAGGAGTAAAAGAGTCACATGTCTATCTTGTTGTATTGCTCGTTTGGCGGATTAAGCGGCGCCGGGGGTGAGCCGCATCGCACGCTAAACTACCTGTAACAAAATTAGTTCTGTACTAACATAGTTAAAGACACATTACGTTACCAACTCACAACTTATTCATATTCGAAACTTATACCTTATTAAGTCTTCGTCAAGAGAATCACGAGCAGGTACTATCATAACTTCGTTACCGAGGTTACGTTTTCCCGCCACTCCTACTTAAAATTTTCCCCCAACACATTAAAACACAACATTGAGTTCTAAAACCTTTATGTAGATTGACGATGGCACTTCACGAACACGCGTAATAACACATAAACTGTAACGCAACATAAAGACGTACAAATGACGTAAAAAGACGCAATACATAACAACAAACGCGAAGTTGAGAAAAAATTAACGAATACCAGGAATTGTGGGAGTGCGAGTCCGTTTACAGTAACATATCGCGTCTCTGTGATGTAGATATCATGTCTTATGACAACGCCGGTATTTCGCTAGATAATCCTCCCCGAAGAATTTCATATTTCACCGGCGAATAAGTAGCGTATTATTTCGCGTGAGACAGGTGTCGCTCTCGTCAGCCGCCTAAATTCATCTCTGTATAGCAGGTGCACACAAAACGACGCTTCTAATCCGGCCCTGACGGAGGCTTTCGCTTTATGTAGTGCTGCTTTAAGATAAGGATGAACCTAAATTCTACAACCTATTTCATACTAAATTATACTTCACTGTCTCAGTTTTGGTACTTGCTCAAACATATCCAAGTTTATAAAATTGTTTTGTAATGTATTCATTGTCATTCTTCTGTATTTGCAGGAAACTGAAATTTTGCACCGGACAGCTGGAATTTAAATCCCATATGCAATTATGTCGAACTATCTGATATTAATGTCCGTAAAATGTTTAATTTGAGTAGCGCGTATAATTCTTGTGTTTTGTGTTACGTATGGTGATAGTATGCAAAACATATTCAGGTTGTGTTGTCATTCGTTAGGGAATTCTGTTAGAAACTTTCCATTAAGGAAAACATAATTGATTTAATATACAATTCGCAAATACTTTTTAAATGATAGGTTTAGATATTGAAATTGTATTTTTACTTTATTGTCAAACAGAGATGTAAAACAGAGAGTTTGATAAGTATTGATATTGGTTCCATCGATCAGCTTGTTACAGACAATATAAAACAATATTTGACTCGTTTGGCATTTCGCTTGTGATTCTCTTTGAGGATAAAATTGTTGTTCCAAAGAAAGTGTACAACTGGAACTGCTGCTTGATACATTTCATGTAACTTCCCCTCAGTGACGATGTATACCTACATACATCGTACAGGAATTTAATACCGAGTAAACGGGTAAGTTAACTCACCTTTTATATTATATTTAACATAAACCTTTTCATAAAATTGCTCGCTTATTATACATACACTCACATTACACGGAATATTTGTGAAGTGAGGTAAAAACAAAGGGCAATAAAATAAATTGTTCCTTTTGAATTACCCCATCAAATGCCACTCGGCAACAATGGAGCCTTCTGATGAATTATCAATTTTCTCTTTGTCACACGCCAAACAAAAACTCGCGATCATCGTACCTGGGGAGCGCGTTATCTTGGCAGAGACATATGACCATTATTTGTACGTGTGCGTCTGATAGCTGCGAATGTGTGCGCGTATATCAATCAATCGGTGACGACAGTCGGATTGAAAGTATGCCCCGTTGATCGAATCAGGAATATGTATATGACATTACAAAAGCTTTTCTGCAGCCAGTTGATTTGATTACTCGAATTCTTTTCCTTCCGCTTCGTTTAAAGCCGTCCTCAAACCACGTCTTTTCTCGAAACGTTGGAAGAATGTCACATATGTAGGTCATAAGCCACTCGAGTTATAGAACTAGATTTCGTACGAGTAGCTATGGAGTGGGTTTTATGTTCGGTGTAACGTACATATGTATTTAAAAGCAACAGAAAATTTATTATGTGACTGTAAAAGAGTAAACATATTTTCAGGCATGAAATATTTTCAATAAAACGTAGCGTCATTAACAGGAGACAGAAATATTTTTGATTAAAATTTTAATGACACAGGTATTATTGTGTAATACGGCAGCGACGTTAACGAAATAGTCGCGCACTTATTTTGCTTTTATTAATTTTGTTTTTACTTGGAAACAGTATATTAAGGTAAACTACCTTGATCTATCAGCTCAATTGTTATATCTCATAAGCTAAAATGATTAATTTCGACATTTTTCATACATTGGAGGATTGATATTAGATAATCACACTAATATTATAGATGTGAATGTTTGTTTGTATTGTTAAATGTTTGTCCGTCATTCACGCAGAAAATACTGAACGGATTTAGATGAAATTTGGTGTACAGACAGGGTATGAGCTGACTTGGGTGATAGGATTTTTCTCCCAAGGAAATGTGGGCAAAGCCACAGGCAGGAGTATAATCAAGTTATAAGAGCACACTGCTATTAAAATAATTGATTAAAAACTAGTCTTTAGCAGGACACTCCTGCCTACCCATAGTATCTAAACAGTATAACAGCCAGGAAGTTAAACTAAGCAACAATAAATTAAGTAGAACCAACCTCAAGTTATTAATTACAAAGTATTAGCGAAGGTCGAAGCCCTGGATCAAGGGAGGTCCAACAATTTGTCATCGTTGTAAATAGTGGTTATCAACGTGTGAGATGATGGCGTGTCACCTGATAGGGCTCCGGAGTTACAGGCAGAGGCATTGTGTCTCCCTGACACGTGTATTATTTCTCACGACTCAATAAATAGGGAACTATGTTTGTGAGTATGTGACACACGGATGTTGATGTTACTAGAATTGTGCGGTATTTCTGAGATAATTTACTGCCTTGTTGAAGATGTTATATGTAGGTAAGTGCGACCGTGAAGGTTATATCAGTCATAGGACAAATATAGACTTCCCTTAATAATATTACGGTAGTAGATTTTTCGAATTTCAAAAGTTTTTGACGTTACAAGAATTGTGGTCTGAAGACTGGTATTGTGCTTATTGTATGATAATTTGCATACGGCACGTCACGATCCGCGCGTGCCTCAAAGATCCATCACACATTCACAGATGGGACCAACCAGTAGGGCTGATGCCTGATTCGGAGTTGTGGACTACTTAGCGGGTTTACCGGAGTTTCGGCTCGAAAAGCAGGAGTAGAAACGGCAGACCAAGGCGGGAGAAGCCATTGGATGACACTAAAAAAAATGTATTATAATCGGCTCGCACTCTATTAGATACGTTCATAACATAAACCTGGATGGTCCATTTAATGTTGTTTAAAATATTATGTAAGTTTTTATTTCTTTCATGTGCTTATTGTGGATGACGCTATGCACTACAAGTATCAGAATTCCATTGAACGGGTTAGGTAAGCTATGATTGAGGTTTTCGGTTTCCAGAATTCTCTGCAATAATTGTCCGATAGGATAGGATAGAGATCCGATACATGCTCATTCATGGCGAAAGGTACATTTTAAACCTCAAAAACATTTCAATAAACTGAGTCTCTTTTACTTTTTGTATAAGTTGATCGAAGTATGAACAGGATTATTCCTGTTAAATAATGTTAAAGCTGCTCTTGTAATTAAAATACAATTTGTTTCAATATATGTATGTAGTTCAGTAAAGAGGATTGTCGGCACTTCTATTTTTTGTTAAAAGTAATTGTAGTATTAATTTTACGTCTTTTTATTTATTAATTTACTAGTGACCCGCCCCAGCTTCGCATGGGTGCAATGGTGATATATTATACCTGTATTATACATAAAAACCTTCCTCATGAGTTACTCTATCTATTAAAAAAAACCGCATCAAAATCCGTTGCGTAGTTTTAAAGATTTAAGCGTTCATAGGGACATACAACATGACAGAAAAAGCGACTTTGTTTTATACTATGTAGTGATTTGAAGGTAAATATTGTATTTTTTCTTGTTATATACATTTTTGTAGCAAATAATGAATCTATATAAACGTATGTGCATTGTGCACCGATGTATAATATGGTTTAATTTCCAAGTAATATAATATAATTAAAACATCATTGTATACTAGCCTCATTTAACGTGACATACTTTGCATTCTGTCTTAATTAATTACTGTCAATGAGTTGCAGTTTCACCGAATTTTGAACTTAATGCTAAGTACATTATAAAGGTCTTTATAATAATGTAAATAAAGTTTTATTTACAATGATTGTGTTATTATTTGTTTGTTTTATAGCGAGCAAAAGGTTTAAAAGCCTAATTACTTTTATTCGAATTTGAACCTTATAATAACAGTGTAAAATTTGAATATTCACTTTCTTGTAAAATTAATTAATAACAAGATTTATCAACGCCTTACACAAAGTTTGAACAGCTAACTTTGTTCTCAATTTAATTGCAACAGCGGTTAAATAAGTAACGTGTAAGCTGGCCTTAACAATACATTTTGTAATTATCTTTACTTGATATGAAACTCACGCGTGCGGGAGTCGCGCGCCCTTTTTAATCATCCAAAGTTACAAATTTGTTTTAACTCCTTTACACATGTAAATCTACAAGTGTGTACGGGAGGAAATCAGTAATTTTATTATTTTTCCTTCGCCGTCGACGCTCGCACGTAATTGGATTTGTGTAATTTCGATGAACAGATTGCGACAAATGGTCCTCCTGATAAAAGGCAGAAACAAAGATATTTTTAGTCGCTTATTGATTTTACTTTGATCGTAATTTTGGACGGTCGACGTCTTACAATATTGTATTCGTGAATTGCTAAGTAAATAGAGTGAAAAGAAATTGAAGTGTATCGAGTTAATACAACAAAGTAATAGTTGAAAACGAAGATACTTTCAGGTAATATTTATTCGTTTCAAGCACATAGTTAGATACAATATGTTACATAGAAAATACATAGGATATATTATGTATATTAACGTTACGAAATCACTGAGCTGAACCGTTTCTGATAATTAATAGTCTGAATCCTGGATAAGAATGAATAACAAAGGTTATGTCTTATTGACACATTAAGCGGGCTATACACAGAAGCAGATTTACCACGTAAATAGTAATTGCAACGTTGCCAATTCATAAACAAATGACGCGTCAATGTCGTCAGACCCGAAATGACAAGTTAAAATATAAAGCATTCCCTTTCTAAATGCAACTATTTTTTTAAGCTACGTTGCCAGCATAGCATGATAAATGATAAATAAATGATAAATGATATTTATTTTGCAAATAGGTTATAAAATAACACTTTTACACGTCAATATCTTAAATAACTAGATGAGGCCGACATTTCCTATCCGACTACTCTGAGAAGAAATGCCGAAACAAACTCAGAGGTCATAGTCTCTTTTAAAGTCCAGACAAAATCAATTAAAGATGTCGGAGAACCGTGCAAGATGATGATGTTGTTCATTATCAATAGTGGTTTGTCTTCGGAAGATAGTGGAAAACCAAAAAGTTCCATAACTCAGTACCAACACCCGCGGATAGGATAGGAAAGCTCTGAGGCATCACATATTTTGTCTCGAGATTTACCCAGGATTGGAATCTACATATATACAGACTACAGAACAAAACCTATTTACTTTCCATGCGGGTAAAGCTACAAATAGAAGTAACTAACTTAAATAAAATTACATGTAGGTCCTAAATTACTATACCTGAGCTTACATATGTAAGCTGTAACAGTTTTATTTCCATAAAACGATGTTATATCATTAAAGTTATAAACACGCCTACTCTCTGAAATATAATACACATTAAACTTATTTACTGCTTTAAGGATTGGTAGCATAAATATATAATGGTATAAAAACCAGCCGACTGTGATAATACCCTTTTATACATCGTGTCAGTTGTATTTAAAAAATAATTAAATAAAGTGACCTCTTTGCTCGAGTCAGGGGTATGTTCCAGTGTCAGTTTTAGTTTTTGCTAACACTCAGTAATAACTTAGAGTATTAGATTGTATAGACTAAGTTTGTCCTCTATTCAACAGCCTGTGACAGAAGGTCTAGCACGAGTTTATTTTACGTTTAACGAGATTAAAACGTTACCGCGTTTAGCCCTCTGATTGGTTGGTTTATTGGATCAGGCCAATCAGTACCCTTAGTACGAGTTTGCTTTACGTTGAACGAAAACGAAACGAGAGCGCGTTCGGTGCTATGATTGGCAGGCAACAAGTAACCAACTAATCAGAGTGCCGAACGCGATCTTGTTTAACATAAAACAATCTCGTACTAAGGATATAAAGCGCCGAAAGCGACAACGTTTCGATAGCGTAAAACGTAAAGCAAAGTCGTACTTATGCTCTCAGTTCATGTTGAGACAAATGCTCCTAATTATGTATCATCTAAATGTACACATGAATGCAATAAATGATTTGAGTTTGAGTTTTCATTGCTGGACTGAGGGCTTCCTTTATTATGTAGGACTCTATAATAACACAACTGGAAAAAGATAGGTGGATATTTCGCTTCATACATATAAGTATATGCTCTTCAGCCTCTCCCTTCGGGGAACAAGGCGCGTTTTTATTATGACATGCCAAAGTCGTATTTAAAAAATAATAATTATTAAACTAAGTGACTCTGCACTTCTGTCTGTTGGCAGCCATTCTCATAAATTAGCGTATATTGATGTATTACTTTGATGAGGTGAAAAGCCGTTGGTATTAAATGGACAGTGAAGTATTACCGACGTAGCTGTTTTCGTTGCTATGCGATATTGATAAGTTATGTATGATTAATTATAATTGTATACTATTCGTTGGTCGATTTCCATTTTGTTGGATTAAGTACTTAGTGTCTACAAGTTTTACGTGATGTTTGATATTGATTTTGCTTAATATTGAATAGAAGCATCATAATACCTAGTTCGACCCTTATTTTATAGAATTTTTGACATAACTGATGAATAGTGGCTAATACTCTATTGAGTTATGGAATTCAATTCTCGGATGGAGTTAAAGAAAGTTTTTTTATATTCATAAACCTCAGTATCTGTTTTTTAGTGTCCCAACTACATCAAACATATAATGTAACTAGCGAAAAGTTAAAATGGCGAAACGATATTTGATAACATTGTAAGGCTGGCGCCAGACATGTGCACACTGTACTGAGTGTCATCAAACTAAAACAGGGTATAATGTAACTAGCGAAAAGTTAAAATGGCGACAAGATATTCGATTACATTGTAAATCTAGTGCCACACACGTGCGCATTGCACTAGTTTGTTCATAACAAAACACTATGTAGTACTAAATATACAGAATGACATGACTGTTTGTGCGTTTATCACGAGATATTGATAAGTAATATACTAATTAAATGTGACATTACTACGTGTAAACTGTCAGGCTTCTTGTTCCCGCAGGAATTTATGAAGTGTGCTGTGTTGTACTGGTAATAGTACTAATTAGGTCCCGAGAGGAGACACATTATTGTGTAATGTAGATATGTTAATATGTGGTAATGTTGTGTTTGGAGTGTTAATAGAAAAAAACGTATTTTTTCTAGGCGTCTACTAACTGGCTAGAATCTATAAGTCATTCATGTTAACATACCTCTGATCTAATCTCAATCAGATCTTAGATGACTGTATCTAATTTACAACGTAAATAAATTTTCGAAAATAAATAAAATAAAATGCAAATAATTATTATGTTATCGGCTTACTCCTAGTTCCTCAAACAGTTATGTTACTGTTTGATGAAGAACTTGACTAGTTTGTCTCGTGTGTCGCGTGGTCATGAATATGAACCTTTACCATGAATTGAAACTGGTCGAGTTTCCCGTCAAACAGTTACGTGAGTAAGCCGAAAACATAATAATTAATTAGTACGTCTCACGAAAGTTATAATAAAATTAAAATAAAAATAATCCATATTTTCAATTAAACATAAGTTTTCACGTGAAAAATTCCACTATATTCAAAATATTTCGCTGTATTCAAAGCCATTCACTTGGAAAATCGACTAAATATTATATTGCATTCTATTGTTCGCGATAATGAAGTGGCCTATCGACATTCAAGTGTACGTACGAACCTACCTAAATGGAAAAATGTTACACGGTGAAAAGCGTTCCAATATTTTGTAAATAATCGTTTATTGGTGGCGGGAGTCGGCAGCTGTGTATCTATACCCGTCCATTGGTTCGGGCGATGTTGTTTGTTCGAGAGCTTCCGGCTGTCAGACCTAAACCAATACGGTAATGACATCGACCACTCACCGCGAAAGCCTTCAAAGTTATATCCATTGTCTTTATTCAGTACCAACCTGGGTCAGACGAATGAACGGTCCACTTAATCAGTTATCTTGATAACAGTCTTCGTACTATTCCGAATTATTAATATTCATGCGAAAGGGTTTGTCCGTTGGCTACATTTACATAGTTGAGATAAAGGCCGGTGTACACGCGCGCGTTAATGGCGGAATGTGTGAAGAACTTGAATACACATTTTCGCGATAAAATCGTTGTTTTTCCACCGGCGCACGGTGTTGGTCATCCGTAACGAAATTCGTGGTAAATATTTATTAATGTGCGTACTTTTCCATAAATATGCATGTGATATGTAATTTCGAGGGCTATGGTAATGACAAAAAGTTATTGAAATGCTTTTATAGTATATTTGTTTAAAAACTTTAAAGTTTTAATAAAATGTGCACGGCATTTATAAATTCAGTTGGTAGTCCATTAAAGAATAGGTGGTAAATTAAGTAGTACACAATCAAAAGGAAGAACAGAATCGCTTCAGGGAGATTAAGTCTTACAATCAAATTAATTTCCTCAAGTAATCACAGGGATCACAAAGTATTTAATAAAAAAAAATAATCAAAAAATAAATCTCGTTTAAATCTCGCTCACAGCTCCCTCTTTCGCCTTTCTATCGGTTTTGTGTCAATATCAACTTGTGTATTTCCTAATACAATAAAAGAAATAGGAGGGTAGTCGTTAGATCAGGTAGCAAGTCAAGTGGTTCGCTATTTTCCGGAACAATACAAAGAATTATAAGAAAACGAAAGTCATCGGTCGTTCATTTCGTTTCGTTCTGCGCCATCAGGTTTTAGTGGAGCCAGAAGGAACGAGTATTACAGGCCTGATAGGTCGGAACATTCGGACATCTACCTAATTGTCTGTGTTCCGATAGTTTAGCTATATTCGCTATACTCGTTATATCGAACTCGATACGACTTTTGTTCCTCGCTAACTTTTATAATTTGTTCCCTTAATATCTTGTAACTCCGATGAGTAAGTGAAACAATCTTCGTCAAATAGTCCGACTTCTTAAGAGATTACACGTTGTCTGAGATTATTATTGAATTGCTTTACTTAGTTCGACTTTTCTTTTTGTTTATAGTTCATAGTGTAGGCGGATAAAATTGGTTGGTGATTGTTTTCATTTTATTATTGAAAACCTAGATTGTTGAGTAGTTGTTGATAAAATCAAATTCTTATACAAATAAAAATTAACATAACACGATTGGAATAAGATTATTGTTTGAAAATATTTAAGTTTCTTATTGTTACTACCAGTTGTGGCGAAACTTTTGAAAATTTTACCAATTCATGTTCAGCACGCGATCTTTATAGTCTCTAAGGAAACTGAATAAACCATTCCAATGAAATGATTAAATCTATAGAGTGTATCTGAGCATTAAATTGCTAAAAATAACAGATTGATTTAGTTATCTTAGTATGGATCTTCGTATAATTTTGTTATATCTACAGATAGAAGAATTCTTGGTAAGAGGCAACTTATATCAATAATATTCTAATTTGGGTACCAAATACTCCAATTTGGTCAAAGGCTCTTTGACTTTCCGTTACATTCTAGAACATTTTAGTATCAATATTCAGTTCGTAGAACCGATATTTATAGGGAAGATCACGCTTATCAATGTTAGAAATGATAGAAATTCAGAATCCACTCTTCCTTCTGAGTTATTTTGATATAAGTCATATTGAAATGAGGAAACCCTATTGCTAAATGATGTATAGTTTTAGACTTTATGATATAACCGGTTAATAAAGCCGATAAGGAGAGCTACCGACGTAACTCTTGGAAGAGGCGGAGCGCGTGAGAGAACAAACCTCCTTAAGTTGAAGTTGCAATAAGGCAGGCATTACTGCTTCTGATCCGGAGCTGCGGATTATCTAGCGGATTCACCGGGGCTCCGGCTCGAAAAGCAGGAGTAGGAACGGGGTGTTTTTTTCTCTCGCCTCGCCCAAGGCGGGAGAAGTCATTGGCTGATTTTCCCTCGTTCAAAAAAAGGCATTATTGCTTGACTTAATAATGGCCGATGGGTCAGGAAACTGGTCCAGTGGCAACCATGGACAGAAAGACATAGTGCAGGCAGGTCTCTCGCGAGGTGAACTGTCCATATTGTCAGAGCCGCGGGGAGTCAAAGGACGCCAGTAGTGAACTGAGGCAAGGGGGGCCTTTATGCAGCAGTGAGTTGGTGTCTTCACGCTCATGATGATTTTGAGGTAGAGGTGGAGGTAGTCTGTCCTGGGTATTAAACCTTAATACTCAGTAGTCCTGATTCATTAAGGACTTTTTTGATTATTCCAACATTAAAAAACTTTTACCATCTAACGTTCTATCTTCATTTTCGACCGCCTCGTTGGTTCGACTGCATTGAAAATCCCAATCTGGAATTGTGCCAGGTGTATGGTAATAGGCTCGCTCCCTATTATATGGGACTAATAACGTAACTGGAGAAAAGTGGGAGAGCTTATGTACCCCTCTGACTACACATTCGAGGTATAAAAAGCGTGATGTTATGTATGTGTGGTAATTTTCTTCGGAATTATTTAAATGCAAGCGTTTTGCTTGCGACTTCGTTTGCGAGTATTCTCGTTCTAGTATGATTTTCAGCGGTGTGTTTCCTTAATGCAAATATACATACATGCGTGCATAATGAAAGCTATTCTTTTTGCGTTTAGGTTGTGTGTGTAGTATGATGCTTTTAGATTCAGTAGATTCTTTGGACTGTGTCTTTTCTGTAAAATATAGCGTCATGCAAGTTATGCTACAAAATGACACATAGATTTACGTCTATCCTTTTACAAATCTTACCTACTACGTGAACAACGGCAGAACATTTTTGAAACATAAGGATTTTATTTCACTGTACCAGATATATTTGGGCATGATATTGGGCGACTTTGCACGCATCATGGTTGACCGCGGACGCACCACCAGTGTGCAAAGAACATGGACACCACTGCGACACGCAATGCAGTAAATATGACATTTACGTACTTTATTGCTATTCCCTTTATCTGCGTAATATTATTATCTGTTATTAAGATTGGTCGGAATGGATCTCTAGTTCATTTATATTTTCTTAGTTATGTGATAAATCTCATAGTAAAAGGTGGCATCAATCGATATGGTCATCTATATTAAAGTTTAAGGAGGATTTAGAACACAGAGTAAGTTGTACAGGGAATCGAATCTCAAACCTTAAGCAAGACAGTAAGTTCCTTGATCCTTAATTCGTATCTTTAAAACTACTTATCCGTTGATAAAAATAACTATGAAAGCAACACAGCTACTTTTGAATTCCATTTAATTACATTAAAATACACAAAGGATTAAAAGTAGCGTTGTTGCGGATTATCCAATATTATTTACATTTCATAAATACTACCTACAGAGGAACTTTCGAAACATCCTTTATATTGCTTTCAAAATTGAAATGCAATCCTCCCATCTGAAACGGTTCTGTTAAAGCCTTTCAGCGCAAACAGATTTTAAAGACGTTCGCTTAATATAAGTTAAGTAGAAAGTTTTAACGAAAGTACAATTATTATGCTTCCCTTAATTATATTAATTACACAAATAAATAGACACCGCTGTGCCAGAACTCTCGGCGTCCAACTTCAGCTAACTTATGCCATTAATTTATTTAAAGCACGCAAAATGATTCCGTGCTACGGTCGAGTTTGTTAGCCCGCAGATATTTCCAATCGACATCAACTTATTTCACTGGAAAACGTATTCACGTTTTTTAAAGTAAAATTTATATTGGTTTTTAATTTTTCACCTAGATTTACCTTCGAGATTACTTGGCCATCATGTTTATTTACGTACCGGTATCTCTATAAACAAACGGAAAATAATTATGAGAAAGATTTTGTTGACGGAATTTCGAAGTTGTTTCGTTGTTGACCGTAAAGCTTATATTCAAGTGTATTAGACAATATTTTGTTTAGCTCTGGAGGCTATTTATAACATACACTTTGACAGAATTAACAATGTCCATTAGGATGACGGGCTGTGTGATATCTCGTTTGATGTTTATGTAAAAACGTGTCATTTATTATTGTACTTTTGTTTCTATAAAATGATTAATGAACATCACGGTACAAACATTTATTCTTATCATTTGTCTTTGTCAATCTTTCATAAGTATTTAGTAGAGTAACGTTTCAAATAAATAGCCGGAGCCCTGTGCAAACTAATTAATAGTTCCGAACACGGGGTTCCGTGTATTTCCATTTATGTTGAACATTTTTCGATACACAATATACGGGTGGGTATAACTGTTAGTGGTTGTGCAACCTAACATAATATACGTACATACAAGCTGGTTTCTATAAAGCTATCTGATTGAAACTATATTTCACTGTATAGAACGTCGAAGTACTCAGGAATAACATTTTCTCAATTCATTCAATACCTTCCCCTTGTTCCAGTGTCATAAAATTCAGTTGTCAGGGAATAACATTAAGAGAATTGCAAGAAACCCTCGGAGGCAATAAGCAAAAGAAATCGTTTGCTTCGAGCACGGACAATTACATTCGGGCCCCGAGACTATCCTTCTTTCAAGTTTCAATTCGCATTTCTTTATTGGAATCGAAACGATTAGGTTCCGAGTGTTTAACTAGTGCGCCCCTCGATATGCCGTTTATAACATAATTCTCTGTAACTATAAACATTATTTAACGACTTGCGAACCTTTCCAATTTGTTTCTACGTATTTTTTTGTGAAGTAATTCAAGAAAGGTTCCTGAATAAACTATGCAAATAATTAAAGGATTTCTTCGAAGTGGAATTAGCTTTGGATTTTCGCTTAAGGTTTTGGACTGAAGAGCGTGTTCATTGTAAGAAAAGGGTGAACAATGTACGTAAATTTAATTTTTTATGCATGACTACATCAAATACTGCTAGCGATTAAAATGTGTGAGCATAGAAAAACCAAAATAGATTTAATGTAGTGTAGGTACACTACACAGTTATTTGTACAATTTGCATTTTTCATACGCATTTTTTTGTTTCGTTTGCCGCATCATTGAGCTTTGGAAACACAAAGAAATGAAATAGCTAGTCATCAAAATAAATAACGCAAGCATTAGAAATATGAATATGCGTTATAAGGGAATTACATTGAATAACAGTCGTTCCTCACTAGGAGTTACCTTTGTTGCCGATTCTGGGAGCGTATGTGGAATGTAATTGTAGCGTGCCAGCCGAGTTCCATCTCCTGCGGGACTTCAGTGCCTTCGCACGCACGCGCAAAATGCTTTGCACACCTACACTATAACATACTATTACTATAAATTCTCAACAATTTACATACATCAAAGCACCGCCACCAGCGGGTGACCTACAGCTTGATTGCTGAAGTCCTTGAATGGCAGTAGCACAATGTGAAAATTGATGGAGTACCAACCGCAGTGACCCGTTCAACAATAAATAATACGCAAAGCACCGGTACTAATTTCCCGTTCCACGCTGAACGCGCTGGCTTGTAAATGTTCGGCTGTTCGACACAATTTAAATGATTCAGGCGCTTAGTAATGATTATGCACTGTTAGAATGAGATACACTGCTTAAAATGCAACGTAATTATGCTGTTGGTTTTACCTGCTAGTTCGTAGTTTTGTGTAGTGCTATGCTGCAAATCATGTTCGCTAACTTTTCGCCAATTACGTTATCAATAAATCCTTTTACCGTATGCTGGACATATATTCAGATTACTTATATCATTGAATGATAAAATGTCTGAAAACAATTTGTCTCTCTTTATCTTTTTACGTAATTTATGTAATGTAACTTTAAAAAACGTACCATACCATACCCACAGTTATGATTAAAATATAAAATATATTTAGAATTCCTTTACAGACTGCTATCATCCACATTTCCCACCTAAAAGAGTAAATGAAATGCTTATACACTTTGAAATGCGTGGGTAAATTAAATTAGACCTTTAGTGTGCGAAATTGAGTACGCTACGTTCGAGGTAACTTAGTAAATAAACAAATACTGAAGACATTTGGGAGTGGTGTTTGTATGAGGTGCGAGCGAATTTTCGGGTCACCGCTCGCGTCTCTACTGAAACGTTTTTGTCAAAAGGAGAATTTACTTTGATTTGGCTTCTTGAATGGTTAACAAATTCTTGTGTAATACACACAGTTTGAATACTCGTCGATACATTTTGTGTGAAATACTTCTTTTGTTATTTGTATTAATAGAATTTCGTAAGACGCGAAATCATCTTCGTCGTTTATTCGTATTTGTCAACATGTTTAGAAATGGAGAAACCGAACGACAATATCATATGTTGTATGCGTAAATGGAAATACTTTATAAACATGAATAGGTTGTGAAAGAATATACTCATATCTCAATAAACGGCAATAGCTCATAATGATGTGGCGGATCGTATAGAAAGACTTTCAAAAATGTTGATATCATTAAAATAATTCACTGCCTTTCCTGAGCGGCTAGATTGTAAGTTGTTCAGTTTGGGTGGACATAAATTGTGTAGCGCAAAGAGTGAAGGCATGTCGATATAGAGGCATGGGCCGAAAGCCGAAAGTCGAGAGCCGAGAGCCGAGCGCCGAGTGCCGAGGCCAGTCAGTGCGGATCGGATCGCCGAATCTCTGTAGGAATGTCTGCCGATTTAATCCTTACGTATTAGAGGCCGGCTCCTGAGCTGCTGTCACCGGAGAGATATATCACACCCTCAAATTGCGAATATTATATATACACGTATCTCTGTAGCTAATGAATGCCAACTGCGAGCGGCTAATTTCGTTGATATAAATATCTTAGCTTGTGTTCACACCGAGAACACAAAGACGCCGAGCGACGACGTTAGTACTCTACCTAATTAGACTTTTGACAAATTAAATTCTGTGTTTTGACACTTCAAATTTTCTTATTTGTCCCTTGGGAGATACTGTCCCCAGCAAAAGTGAGCAAATTAAAGACCTTTGAGCGGAGTATACAAACAAATTATACTTTCGCGATGTCAACGCTTTGTTTAATTTACATAAGTTTGTTCAGATTTGCACACGATAAACTTTTGAAATTACACAGCATTGCACAACAGCTGCTTTTTAATAGTTTACACAAGTTTAAATTACTTGGTAACAACACACCATTTGAGCTGGAACGACTGGTACGGGTATGTATGTACTTCAAAGTATTAGTTTCACCAGAAAAAGATAAAGCTTGTGGAAAAATGTACACAAAGGGCCCTAAATAGCTCAATAGCTCAGGAGAGACGTAGAGCGGTGCGGCGGCGGAGCGAACGGGCTTTCAATATGATTATTTTTCCATGTCTATACAATTTATATTTCATTTACAATAAAATGTGTCCCAACAGTCTAATTGTGTTGTTGTGTAGCACCCCCAATAGGTATAGATAATGTCAAAAACATGTTCCCGTGTCGTTACCCGATGGCACTTTTGTGGTTTTAATTAAGTAAATGATACAAGTTATAGAAAATTACCTTTTCATGTTATTTCGGCAGTTTCTTGTCTTTGAAAGCACTCAGCTGAGTATCTACTTACTGAGAAAATATTTCAGAGTAAAGATGTTGGTTTAAGAACTTTTATTTGAACGCTTAATATTCCGAAGGGGCCATCTGGGACCCATGTAGGGTTTAATGTATTTATAGTCGTTGTATTAATTCAGAACTGTTGTGATTTTAGTGCTCCGAATGTCTTGTGAGCATTTGCGGTGGTCTGTGAGAGAGATTCATGTTCAGCGGTGGAATTTGCGATGTCGAACGTATCTCGCACATGTCTGGCCGCAAATCGGCTTTCTATATCTCTAATTCAATGTCATAAATGATGAATATATTTGTATAAATGGATTTGAATACATTTAGACTTAATTTCAGTGTAAAGCTAACAGTGGAATCAATATGAACAAAAAGTCGTTCACCCGTTTCGGATTGGTCATCAATATTCATCAACGTTTACAATATTGATAAGTTTTATTTGATTTTTCCCGTTCAGTAACGACTGTGTTATTTTGTATTTTTTAAGTTACTTACTTTATTTATTAATAAAAGTATTAAAATATTTTGATTTTGAATATAACAGTGTATTTAACAATGGCGAACAATGTTACTTATGGCTTTGAAAGATCGAGGACTGGATACCTAGCTATCTATTACTATTCATTGTAGTGTGAAACAAACTAAATGTAGTGGCTAATAATTTCTTTGAATGTTTATTGGACTGGATTTAGCAAACCAGCACAATAACATACATTATACAGTGAAGATATAATAGTACTTACCTATCTGGATATCTGTCGAGAACTTATTGAAGTGATTACTGGTTGGGATTTGGCACAACTAAATGTCAATTTACTATTGAAATAGCCTACGCTATCACAATAACATAGACTATTTGTTATATGCTATAACACTTATATTTTCTAATTGTGCTTAACTCAAGTACCTGGCTAGTTAGGTGAGAATGCCACAACATACTTACTCATAGACCAGCCACCGCCAACAGCCATATACTCTAATACTCCTGCAACATCTGACATCTGTGCATCAATCCGTCTAGTTACCCAGGAACACGTGTAGAGTGTGTCTACCAGCGTCCTGCGGAGTGCGACGGCGGACGAACAGTAGCAAGTTAATTGCAAACATCGCAACAATGATTTACTACATCTATCTTCACGTTGTACTGGATCTGAGCTCTCTCGCTCCACTATTCACTATTATCTACGTAAGAGTCGAGTGGGCAGATTTATGTTCGTAGCGAGACGCCTTTCTACAGAATAATATGTGTCTTTAGATACGAATTTATTCTTTGTAACTTTTCACAGAGGTTTTCTATTGAATTATGCTGTACTGCGCTGTGTTGGGACACTTGTAATTGACACTAGAATATATTATTACGGTTAGCACTGCTCCGCCCGACGAAATGTTGGCTATAAACGTCTGTGTTGTAGTTTTATTACAGTCAGCTATCTTGATTAATCTTCTCAAAAGCGAACAGTTATTACTGTTTCGCGTACCTACGTACGTATTAGGAAAAACGTTCAGCTTTGCAAATCCCCATTTCGTTCGTATCGGAAATTGTATCCGCAACAGTCAATCGAAAACCTAATCAACTGACCATGTTAAACAAATCTGCTTATCTTGAACCCACAAATAAATATCCGTAGCAATCCAGACCAATTAAATTAATTCCAGCGCATTAGCAACAACCGAAATAGCCCGCGAATCGATACTGAATCAAAGCCAGTTCGGAAATTAAATGTATTCATTGGCAACGTTTTGATTTATTCCAGTCGCGCCACTAATCCTTACCCACATTATTTACATACCAGAACTACAATTTAATTATTCATATTGCACAACTTTCAACAATTTCGTTCATAAATCCAAAATTGTTTGTTTTTCATTTAGAATCGAATAGGTACCTAGCAAATAATTCGGATTGAATTTCTCCAACAATCAACTCGTATAAAGTAAGCAATTTGCTTTGAGTTTAGTACGGGGATTAGTAAAATGCTTCGGTTACTGGTGGAATCACAATGAATATTAATAATGTAAGTGGGTTAGGTGGCCACAGCTGAAATCACAAAGCTACGCTTTTGATAAACGAAACATTGCGGAATTATTAAAATATACATACCTAGTGAACATTTCGCTGGATTCTTATGATTGCTGCTGCTTTCAGAAACAAGGCGCCGCCGAGGAATACAATAAAATAACGTTATTATGTAAAAATATTTACTTTTGTACATATTTACACGAGTATAAAGTAAATTTACAAAAGAATAACAACTTGTGGCCGCCGTAGGGTAGATACGTTTAACGTATGTAGGTTACGTATAAGTATACTTCGAAGTTTTAATTATGATTACATAAAGAAATGTGACAGAACTACTACATTACACACGTACTCGTATGAAAATGGTCATATTCAGTGAGCAATCTATTGTGTCAAATACAATATCGATTACAATATCTATAAAACCTAATTGACCTTAAATTACGTACCTACCTTACACATCGAAATATGTTATGAAATAGGCATAAAAGTTACTTTCTCCTATCTATGTTATGTATACACGTTCACGTACCTACAAAAATCATTAATGTACCGTGTATAAAATGTACCTAGTCAGTTTGCAAACATTAGATTCGGTGGAGATGAAACATATTTACATTTATTTACTAGTGATAGGTTTAGAGTAGAATTAGTCATCATCTGAGTAGTATGGTCCAGAGAGCGAGTGCGAGGGTGTAGACGATGTCGGTGTAGTGCGGCTGCGCGTCGCTGGAGAGCGCGCTGGCGTGGCACTCGGCCTCGTCGGCGCGCAGCTGCAGCAGCGGCACGCGGCGGCCGAGCGCGTCCTTGCACGTGCCGCTGCGCACGGCGCGCCGCAGCTCCGCGCCCGCGTCGTTCTCCTGCAGCCAGCGCCGCAGCCACGCGCCCACCCACGCCAGCTCGCACTCACACCGCAGCGGGTTCCCCGTCAGTATCAGCCCTCCTACCAAATAATTCAACCGCTATATTAATACATCCCACCTGACGATTTAACTCGCCTAGAAAAGTTTCGAGTGGTGTATTAAGAATTAAAACTCATTAAGAAGAGTTGCTCGCCTCATTCTGTGTGGTGAGAGGCTCAGTAAATTTTAATAAAATACTAGCATTTGCTTGGGGTTCACTCGCGCCACTATACATTTTTAATGAACTACCTAACTCGTTTTAGAGATATTACAGCGTTAATTATAAGCTTATTAAATATTTAAATTGTTTTCAAAAGAGATTTTGAGGTTTAACTACAGGTGGATACTGTAGTTTGTCACTTTATTAGTTTAAAAAGTAAGATTGTCCCAACTTGACTTTATGTTTTTTTCCTAGGTGAGAGTGAGGTTGAACTAAGTTTGTCATTTAAAATTTACGCGGTCTGAAATATTCAGGCTTTAAATTTTGTTAGCCTGATCCGATGATAGATAGGGTAAAAAAATCATCTCCCCTAAAATGAAAAGTTTATCTTGTTTATACGCTTCAGCCGGTCGGCTTGGCTAACTATTGCGTAGGGTTGGATATTGGGGGAACATAAAATATTCAACAAAATGAATATGACGTACCTGACAGTAACTTGGTCGCTACGTGGCTCCAGCTCGTGAAATTCGGATAGAAAATCGCTGGATTTAGGGTCGTAAGTTGATTGTAGCTCAAGTCGACTCCGAGTTGCGGAACTTGCCCCAAATGCCTCATAAATGCTGTCGGCAATTTCGTTAAGGAAGTCATTGTGATCCGGATAAATATCTCTTGACTGTTGGCGAACGGTTGAAAGGCGTCGTCAGATATTCGTTTCAGGTTCGATCCTCTAATTTCCAAGTATCGGATGTTCCTCGCATCGATTCCGTATAATTGATTATCCATGATGTCGTCGGTCCAGTGTATAACTAATTTGTAAAGTGAGGGTAGGGAAGAGGTGATGTTGGCGATTCGGAAAGTAGAGTGATTTATAGTCGACCACGATTGAATATGCAGGGACCGGAGTGATATCAAGGGACGGAAGGAATCTTGGTCAACTATGTCCAAGTATTTAAGTCCATTTAAATTCAAATGAGATAAATTGCTCAACCATTTGAAACTATTTGGCGTGATTCTTACGATAGGGTTGTACGACAGATCGAGGACATTTAAATTACTTAAATGAAACCACATCTTTGGCACTAAAGAGGTAAGACGATTGTTACTAAGGTCTAAGTGACGAAGACTCGCTAGTCGCTTTACATCAGTCTCCTTAAAACTGTTAATGTAATTTGAAGTCAAATTGAGGCTAGTTAAGTTTGTCAAAGGTAGATAAGGCACTGACTTTAAGCTTACATTTCCAAGATTCAAATGCCTCAAGTTGGGAAGGTTATGAAACAGCTCCTTGAAGTTGGCCTTTATGGAATTAAAGCTCAGGTCTAGAGTACGAAGCCCGCCGAGGCTCGAAAATGTGTTATCAGATAGCACGGTTAATAGGTTGTGACCCAAATTGAGACTCAAGAGGAACTGTGTGCTGCGGAATATATTACTGTCTAAGTACTCGATGCGATTGTGCGACATGTCGAGGTAGCGCAACGTGAAGCCGATCTGCGAGAGCGCGGTGCCCGGGAACAGCGACATGTCGTTGAAGCTCAGGTCTAAATGCTCGATGATGGTATTCTTGAACACGTCTCTCGGCAGCAACCTTAAATTATTGTGGTCCAATTTCAAATACCTAAGTTTGTTCAAATTGTAGAACTGTTCCACGGATAATTGTGAAATAACATTGAATGACAAATCCAATATTTGTAAAGATATCAGATCAGTAAAGGACTTTCTCTTGATATTGTTAATGTTATTTTTATGTAAATCTAATATTTCTAAGTATTTTGCGTCACCAAAAGCTTCATTTGATACCTGGATAATTTTATTATGCGCTAAAATAATTTGCCGTATCGAGGAGGCGACAGCAACAAAAAAATTGTTTGGCACATCGTAGAGGTCGTTGTACGAACCGTCAAATATGTTAACCGATATTGTGGCTTCGCCATCTACAAACTTGATGTGGTTTTTGCTAACGTTCAACGTGAATGTAACGTCTATATTAGATATGTTATGGAACGCGTTCAGTGATAAATACGTAAAGTTGTTTCCCTGGAGCTCCAATATTTGCAGTTTTGGTAAATTAGCAAACGTCTCGGCTTCCATCGAATCGATTATGTTACCCGCAAGAGATAAATATCTCAAGTTTGGTAAGTTTGTGAAAGTGTGCTTAGTTAAGTTGTTGATTCTGTTATAAGATAAATCCAAGTTTCTCAACTCTGGCATGTATATGAAACTTCTGCTGTGCAGCGAATGCAAAAAATTATACGCGAGTCGCAAGTTAGTCAGATACAGGGATTCGTTGTGATAGTCTTCACCGATGACAATGTCTACTATTCTGTTGTAATCCAAGTTTAAGTATTTTAAAAAGGGAAACAAGACTATATCTGACAGTTTGAGTATATGAAAATCGTTGTTATCGAACGATAACCAACTGATATTCTCCAAACCTTCTTCCATTTCGAATGGAAAGTACCCACTGAACAGTGTAGAAGACGATTCCAGAATGCGGAGCGACCTAGTCACGTTCGCAAAAGATTGTGGATGCACGTAGTATAAATCGTTAAAACTTAGATGTATCTCTTTCAATGACATGCTAGCGGGAAAAACGTTCTTATAAATCTGCGCAATCCTGTTACCTCTCAAGTTGATATTCGCAAGAGAAGAGGACCATTCCTGGAATTCGTTTGGTAACAAATTAGATATCCTGTTGTAGCTTAAGTCGAGATAACGAATAGAACCGGGTTCGAGTGTTTGAAGTGCGGAGGGTATTGAAGTTAAAAAGTTGCCGGCTAGCGAGAGCGTCTGAATGCGGCTGGGGAGGGCAGGCGACTCCTCCAGCTGGTTGTAAGCTAATGATAAATGACGGAGTCGCACGAGCTGCGCCAAGCTGTCCGGCAAGTGGAACAATCTGTTGTGCTCCACTTCCAGATGTTCGAGGGAGTTTTTCAAAGACAAAAATAGATCGCGGCTAATGGAACTCAACATATTGTACGACACGGACAATCTCTCTATCCTATTATTGGTGAAAACCAATTTGGGGATCGTCGTTAATTCATTAAGATCTAATATAATTTGTCTAATTTGGATTTCCCGCAGGAGAAGTAATTGGGAACTATCGTTAATTTTGTTATTACTCAAATCTAATTTTTCTATTTTCTTAGTCTTATTAGTTGAACAAACGTAATTATCAGTGAATGTTATAAAATTGTGTCGTAAATGTACAGATTGTAACCTAGGCAGACTATAAAGTAAATCACAGGAAAGTTCATGGATGAAGTTGTTGGATAGCTTGAGGAGTGTCAGGGAAGCAGGCAAGGAGTCGGGGCTGATGGTCCGGAGGTGGTTTCCTTCCAAGTCAAGCTGCAGCAAGTGGTACAACGAGGTCAGGGCTTGCGACTTGAGCTGCGTTACTTGGTTGTTACTCAGTGACAGACTCGTCAACGTTTCTTCCAAGTGGTGCCATTTAATTTCAGGTCCTATGTACACTATATTGTTGCTAAAATAAAAGCGAAAATATATTAATAAAATTAATCAACTCTCCGGGTAAAAGTTTAATAGAATTTAGTTTCAGAACTTGTGCTTACTTCTGCAGATTCAACCAGTTTAAAACTTTTAAATCTTTTAAGCCCTGCTGCGGTATTTCAGTGAATTCGTTGTAACCGAGGTCTAAAGATGCTAGTGTACCCGCCATGGAACTGAAAACGAATGAGTTTTATTAAATGTTTCACTTGACTTTTAATTAAAGTTCTCCAAATAGTTGTTATAAAGTTTTATTAAAATGTAATTTACCTAAATGCGTGCATCTCGATGTAATGTAATTTGTTAGCGACTAAAACTAATGTTTGCAATCTCAATCCGTCCAGCGCGCTCTCTGTCAGCACTTCTAGGTTAGACATGCTTATATCTAGATGTTGCAGCTCTATTCGGGGCCATTCTGTAAGAGAAGTTTAAATGGGTACATAGTTTTGAGCCGGACTTAAGGACTTACGAAGGCGTACTATTTCAATTAAGGCACCCACTTGGAACTTATAAGCTCCCTTACGTTAAACGTTTGCTATGAAATAAAACTTGGGAATGTTATTGGCTGCCTTAATTGTCTTGCCAACTATAAACATTTATTGCACGTGAAGCGAAATAACAGAGACGATTTAATTTTAAAATATTTGAAAACACGTAATAACAGTTTATCAATTATTCCGCAAAATGAACTTTATATTGTTTGAAAACTACATTAGCGAGTTTGTAAGCCACAATTTGTAAATATTCGTTTAAATGTTGTGGGTTTATAATGATATTATTGGTACTTGACAGGTTGGTACTCGGTACCAGCGTTGATGTTTTTTGTTAATTTCCGCGCGACTTGATAATACATAAAGGATGCTTTGATGACTATTCTATTTGCGTTTATTGATATCTATAATTCTGTGGAAAGATAAATATTTAAATTCGCATTCAAAGGTCATTTAAAGCAATTTATTCGAAATCATATTAAACGTTTAATTTATGGTAAAACATTTACTGAACAAACAATTCTACGTATTAGGACATTGTAGTAGGTACCTATTTACTGGCAAATTTACAATTTTGATGGCATTTTTTATACTGTTACTACATACCTGGAAACCTGTGTAATGGCACGGCGATGCAGGACATGTGGGCGACTCGGCAGGAGCAGAGCGGGCTGCCGGCGCAGGGCTCCACCCGCTCGGGCGCCAGCGCCCCCGCCAGCGTGCATGCCACCAGCGCCACCCACTGTAGCGCCCATCGCGCACATCCATGCCCCAACACCATCACTGCCAAATAAATAATAAACTTAATAATCTATACTAATATATAATATTATAAAGCTGAAGAGTTTGTTTGTTTGTTTGTTTGAACGCGCTAATCTCCGGAACTACTGGTCCGATTTGAATAATTCTTTTTGTGTTGAATAGTGCATTTATCGAGGAAGGCTATAGGCTATAAAACATCACGCTATGACAAATAGGAGCTAAGCAGAGCGGGTGAAACCGCGCGGAAGTAGCTAGTTCAATTATATTGACTGCACGTTTAGCGCAGTAGAGGTTACCGTACGAAAAAAATATTTGCGTAATCCACAAATTGTTGTTTGGGGTGGTGTGATGTGTTTGTTAATTTACTTAAATGTTTGTAAATGCAATCACGGCATAGGTGGAAATAATTTAGTATTAAGCAAAAATATAAAACAAAAATGAATTCTTTGATATATACTCCTGAAAGAAAAAAACACGACTTGATTGTTAAACACGAAGGTTAATTTATTCTAAGTGAACCGTGTTGCGTAGATTGTTAATTGGTTTTTAAATTGCAACTAAACACTTGGAGTGGTTCAAAAAGGTTTTATGCCACTTTAACTTACTTCAGTTTATTTTTCCAGTAAAATACATATACAAAGCAACATAGCATAGGTAAGTTGAATATCCAGACATAATTATACACAAACATTTGAAGTCATAATATTTGTCTTTAGATTATATAAACACATGTACAGTGTACGGAAATTTAAGGCACGATGAGAGCGGCCCACTGCACCACTTTGTATCATCATAGATTTTCAAACTGTCACAACTACCATTAAAAACACATCTATCACTATTTCATACTGCAGTTATAGGCACGACAAAGTATACAATTTATTGCCTGTTGTTCCCAGAGTCTAAGAAATTGCGGATATTTTAAATGGAGTTCTAAATAGCATAGGAAGGATTGTAATAAAATTACTTAAAGCATAAGTAATTATATTTTTAATTGTTTTGCTGCAAAACTGAGAAATCGGTGAACTGGGATTGTAGAATATAGTGTTTTAGAAGTAAAAAATATGTATGAATAAGAATATTAATCTTTTTATCTCTTTCTGATAAAAGTCTTCTCTGGTCGATTGTAACTTCTGTCGAATATTAAAAGAGGTTGTCTCTCAATACGGTTCGGTGTTCAATGAGACGTCTTGGTCACCTGCATCGATCTAAGCAACTTAGTTGACACCAGTTAGTTTCTCAACTACGAGTGTACGGTATACTTACATTTTATTAATTTCACCACAACTGTAATAGAAAGAGAACGCTATACAGAATGTAACAAAATACCTGTATACATCAAGAAGCACTGAAGAATACAGGTTGAATAGAATCTCTAGACAAAGTTTCACCTCAAAATACGTTTAAAAAAAATTGGTACCAAATACTTGGTGTAAACGTATCACAACACTACAGGGGTCACTCGCTAATATTACGAAACATTCCTTCTGTAAATCTGATCGCCTAGTACCAGAATCTACCTAATTTTGATGTTCGGTTTCTGGAATTTTATGTATTGGAAAAATTCATAATTTGGAACCATGAAAACATGAGTTTAAAAAACCCTTCCTGTATTAATTATTATGTTATCTAGAAACCGTGCACTTGATATGTATACCCCCTTTTTGTTACACCGTGTATAAATTGTATAAATAAAGGTAGGTATAGGTATCCTTACTATCTGAACGTCAACTCTAGGTAATTAATAGACCAGCGCCAGCGTTTCCAATATGGCCAAACTCAATCAGCGCGCAGATATCGATAAAAACGAGTTTATTTTTTACGAAAATGGTATTTTTATGACGTTATTTTTATTTTTGGTATGTTTATTTTGACTATATTTTATCGTTTATTAACAATATTTGTGACTCGATACAGCATAAAAGGGAATGATAAAATGTTTGTATTGGGACTTCCTTTATGCAAACCAAAATTATTAAATCCAGGATTTAAACTTATGAGTTTAAATCCTCCGTATTCCTCCGTATGCGGAGGAATACATAAAAAATCTGTATATGACGAATGATAAATAAACCTGACGGAGTAAGCATAAGTATACAACGTGACACCTAATTTTTACCAGTTACAACAGTTTTATGCACTAGGGGCTAGCCTATTGATTTGTATTTAACAAAGATTTTAGAAAGACTTTATCAACATTACAACTTAAGACGGGATATAATTTACCATGTTTATTAATGTCTAAGAGTTTCCGATATTTCATATCACGATATTAATAAACATGGTAAATATCCCGTCTTAAGTTCTAATATTAGTGTTAGTGACCATGTCAGTTTAAAAACTTATATTTACTTTACGATATCATTTCAGCAATAAAGTGAATATCTGCCATTTGCATCACACATTAATTTAATAAGCGACACCTACTTGATTTATTGATTTTCGGTTTGTAGTGTAATTAGATTACATGGATTAAGAGCTCGAGGCGAAGACCGAATAATTGTCTTAACGTTTGCCACGTTTTGTTATTAAAGAATACGGATTCCTGTGGGCCAACACATACTTATGACTTATGACACGAAGCCATTTTAGTTTCTGGTTAAAATGTGTTATGTTCATCAACCTGTGACAGTCCACTACTGGACTGTGACTTTTTTCATAAAAGGGTTTGTCGTAATCTCGATGTTTGGTAGGTCGTAGTCTGTAAGGTTCAGGTTTATCAGAAAACGCTGCTACGTAGTCTCTGCCTACGCAGTCTGTTCTTTATTTCAATAGCCTTTATCACTTCTAGTTCACATTTTTAAGAATAAGTATTAACCTCTTGTCTATCGGTATATGATACATAGTAGAAAACACATTGTGTCTCGTGTAGATCTGCATTCTAACATACAACGCGTTAAATATCTCTGGTTTTACCCTTGGTCTTTTAGATATTTTAAATCCCTTGACAGATGACATTTACAGAAGTCGAACGAGTAAATAAAAGTCATAAGTTTTGACATAAGTAATTTGTCGAACGATAGTGTCAATGACATTGTCTCTTCTATTCAGTCGTTCATATACTGTTTTACTTAGGAATAAGAAATACATACAATACTCCATTTAATATATCTTATGAATATTTATTGAAATAATTCTCGACCAAAGCCTTTCTTACTCGTTCTTCTTCATAACAATTTATTTTCGGCCAGCCCACTGCCCCACTCAATGTCGGAAAATTTAAGTCTTTCGAAGATTCAGTTAGATATCAATATTTTACGTGGGAACCACTTATAACTGCCATGCTCACCACTTTACTAGAGGGTGAAGCCATTTAAGAGGTATAAGTTAGGGACACGACTTTCTTGGTTAAAAATTACGACAGACTTCAAACTACTGTAACGCCTCAAGTGTTTCGGGTGTCCATGGGCGGCGTCGATTGCTTACCATCAGGTGATCCGTCTGCTCGTTTACCGGTTATACCAAAAAAAAAATCATTTGAGTTCATTTGTTTTTGTGACTGCTATTTTGCTGCCTATTTGCTGAATAACTACAACAATTTACCACTTATTGCTAAGCACTTTACTAGAAATAGCAAATAGCTAAAGTGGTTTAAAGATTATCGGCTTATTGCAATGAAGCGCTTGTTGCTCTCGCTGTCCATTGGTCGAGTTTATAACTGACCAGTTAACGTTTATCTACTCTTAACAGATTTAAACGTTTATTGGTCGGTAGTATTAAAGCTTAATATGTGGTTAGCTACTATGAGATACTAATTGGTACTTTAGGTTAGCTGCCTACATTGTTCATCACTGGTAAAGATGCTAATGCATTAAACTATATTTTTCATATACCTAACATACATATTAATAAATGGAAGAAAACGTATGTTCTTATATCCAGAGATACTCACGAAACTGAAGAGTGATTATGATACTATATGTCACTCTTATAATTAATATTATGTAGTCTACTTTTTACGCCGTAGGTCAAATCAAGTATTATTTTAATTCAGATAAAGAAACTAAATCATGGTAGGTGAAAATTGTATAGGTACAGACATAAATATGACTGAGTCCAAACGGGAATTAAACTCAAAAATGTTCCTTTTTAATCCAACTAGTTAATAGACAACAAGAAAACCGATGAGGAAACAAGCGCGTATTTCTAAAAACTAGTTAGCAAAAACAGAGTCGTTATCAAGTTCACTTGTTTTATTTGTCTTTATGGCAAAATATAAAGAGAGTCTACTACCAAAGCCTTTTGAAGGCCCTATTATTTTTACGAAAGCTGTAATCTTATACGTAGTCTGTCCTCGCAACTGACTCGTAATTTGCACGACAAGATAAGAAATCTAGATACTTTCTTTTTGTCTCCATTCTGTACTGGGATCGGCTTGTAAATCTTTTGTAGGCGAAATAGAAACGCTGGTACAAAAGAAATGTTTCGCTAAAACGCCCATAGTTTGGCGAGCCCACTCCAATTCAGTGTAAGTATTGTATTATTAAATTCAACGTCTAGTTATGCCAAACTTTTGATTATCTCGGCCGGAGTTTGATCTTATAATCTTCTTCGTTGAAATTGAAATATTTTGAGTATATTATGGGGTAGAAAGAATGCTTCGTAAAAAAGTTTTGCGTGTTTTAATAAAATCTATTATTTCCTATATTATTTGAACGGATAACATTTTGTAAGAAGGGTCTAATAAATTAATTAATAACTGAGGTTACCCATGGTTACCATTAATTATGGCCTAAGTGGTTGGAGTAGAAGCTGATGAAATTGATGAGAGACTTCTCGAATTCGAAGATAAATTTCTCTCTCTCTCTCTATCTCTCTATCTCTCTCTCCCTATTGCCATGAAGTGCAAAGACTTTTTGCTATATTTGTTGGGACTTGGAAGAACGATAAATATAAAAATGAACAGAATATTTATAGGTACAAATATACATTAAGTATCTATAGAAGTCATAAGGATATAAACTCCTTCATTATAATGAGATTCAGAACACAATTTGTGAACCATAAATGTGTCTACATAATGTATGTCTTTCCGAAGAATTATACCCTTGACATGAGATTGTGTTAGTATAACATATTTCAGTACTTTCCCCGAATTCTTACAAGTCAAGTCTAGTAATTCAGAAATCGAAATTCTTAGCAAAGCACGTTCTAAGATAAATGCTTAGTCGTATATCGTGTGCCGCCAATGTTCATGTAGTTTTACCGTTTTCTTGAACAAAATTCTGAAGCTAGTGTTTTTTTATCGAAATCACTTAGATTATGAAGATAGAAAGTTGAATATAAAATGCTAAATTTATTTAAAAACTCAATTTATATCCTAGACAGAGAGTTCAAATTGTATTAATACTTTTTATTACTCAATTTCTAACACAATATCGTTACCGTACTTGATTATGACAAATAAATGAAAAAAATAAAAGCGTAGATGATGTTCTTTTATTAATAATCACAGAAAGATAAAAGATAACATTTAAATATTTTCTGTTATTCAATTTCAAATATTGATAATTCCCAATCACAAATGTATGAATGTTGAATATGTATTAAAATTGCGATTCCATTCAACGATGAATCTTAATATTGGCGTGCGAATGTTCAATGTTCAATCAGAATACGTGTGTTCACTGTAAAAATCCAATACTCGTAGTTGGTTTAGGTTACAATATGATACTGAGATAATACAAAATCGAGAAACACAGAAGTAGGTACTTTCACGAGATGGATTCACCAACGAACTGTATTATATGTATAGTTATATATATTTACTAACTGAGTTCAGCGCAGCGAAATACAAGATCACTGAGGATGATGGAAATAACACCGTTTATTCTGTCATAACAAAGTCAAAGTCAACATTTATTCCTATTAAACCATAAATAGTCAGGTACTTTTGAAACACCAACGAATAAATAAATAAATAATAGTCTGTCATTCTGTCCGTCCGTGAAGCTAGGTGCTCGTTCCAAAGTGTAACAGACACATTACTTCTGAGAATGATTTTTCCAAGCAAGTCATGTCTGCAAACACCATTAATTTCTTCAACCTTAACATACGATAACGTAAAGTGAACGTAACAAAAGTCTTTCTGGTCTATTTGAAATAAATGATTTTGACTTTGACTAATATTTCAATTTCCAGAACATCTAAGGAGTTGTACTACACTTCTCCAGATCAGCCAATTCACAAGTTAAAAGAAACATCAGTATATCTCCTCTATACATATATTACATACGGTAGTACTTCGGCACACTTCTAACAGCTTTGTTTCATAAGAAAAAAGCGACAGCTTCTATAAGACGTGTACGAAAAAGAAACTAAAAGGAATATAAATCCAATTTCCGTCATTTCATATTGTCTGTCTTATTTTCCTGTTCATCGAGGTAACTCGTGAATACCGGGGTCGTTCGGTTTTCGTGCTGAGTTTTGAAAAAACCTCGGATTATTTATGGAGTATGCTTGCATTTAATCAATTTTATCAGACAGGGCACGGCGTGCCTTTCTTTACAGTGTATTCATTGAACGCTCCAGTGAATGTTCTCAGCGTACATACAATATTTGTAATTAATTTATCAAGTGGCTAACTGAGAGTAATGGGCGGCGTGATTGAGCCCGAATCGTTGAAGCAGCTAGTTCAATCAACTCAGCTCATCACACTTCTCACAAAGGACCGTCACTGAATGCCTGGTTAATTTGAAGCTAACAAAATACAAATGTATAATTTTCAAAAACTAATAGAAGTGAATCAATATTCAAATAATATATTGACATTCATTAAAATAATTCCATATTATTACTTAGTATATTTTGATATTACAATAATTAAAATAATATATAATAGTTGTATATTGATATTAATTAAAATAATGTGATGTTAGTTTTGTTAAAATAATCTAATTTATGTTAAGCTTGTAATAGTGACTGATTTGATGCTTATTGTGTCATTATGTATGTTGCCATGCCCTAACTGGGTTTCATGTTGAAACTAATCTGATAATGTAATATCTATGTACCTAAATATGAATGCAATAAATGATTTACGTTGGAGTTAGAAAAATAGCTACCGAATGCACATAATTCCGATATCCCGAGCTGAGTAAGAATTTCGTTCAAGAATTATTTCCTAGCTTGCATTTAATATCAGCTTATTTGTGACTGACAATTAAGGAAAGGTCTTGCTTCTCAAAGCAACCAGTCTAGAGCTGAGTAATAAAAAGAAAGTTCACGCTAGTAATTGGGGCACTACTTCCCTCAACTACAACTGTCGACGTCAAAAGGTCACCGAAATGAAAGAGTGCGTCAGAGAGACAGACAGGCGAGCACTACAATGTTCTTGTAGACATTCCCCTTTATGAATTTAAAGGGAAAACGGAGAATGACAAATAGCTTTAGATTAAATGAAGTGTATTAGTCATTTGATTTTTACACACGAACTCTCAAAGGAAATTCGTTCGACAGCAAAAGTTGGGTTATTTACGCTTTACGAAGGTGCTTTGTGGTAGTAGAGAAAATAAAGATTGGAGTGGCGCCAAGGGTTGGCGGTAGGGAAAATTCTGGCTGCATTCGAGTAGGGTTTCAAATTAGATTGCAGCTGTGGACTGTTGCGGTTCCCTCTGTTCCACTGTTATCAAATGAATGTAGACGAATAGCTGGCGTAAGTTGGGATTAATGTGAAACCTGTTTGGGATAGTAATCCGCTTTACGGATCTACAGAACCATTTGCTTCCATTTCATACATATATATTATACATTATTTTGTAATGTAGGCATTTATATACAACATGTATTTTTGTTGAAAAGCTGATGGAATAAGAAACAAAGAAAAAAATATTAAGTCAACAAAGAACGGGTCGTTAATAATAAATTATCCAGTTCAAAAAGGTGGTACTAATACACCGCATTGTTCCACAAAAAGGATCTGGTACAGCATGTGCCAGACAGGTGTCTGGCGCTGGTTTACTGCCAAACCCTTTGTAGGTAATTCACGTTAATATCCTTTGTACAAATTAAACTGATAAGACAATATTGCCTCAAATAAATGTAAATAGAAACAATACATCAAACCCGATTTCACAATAACGATTCTCGGAACACGAAGGCACTGATTCGTGTTTTGCTAAACATAAAAATACGCCGTTGTCAGTTACAAGTTAAATTTCCTCAGTTATTATCCGCATTGGAACAAATGTCTTTTATTTCGATTTTTGTCTACTGCATTTCCATTTTGAACAGTAATTGAAGCATTAGGCACTGGGGACTGGAATGTGAAAAGGATAAAAAAATAAACGAAGTAAAGAAAGAAATTAAAAGATGAAAGAGACCGTAACGAAGTGCCCACGACGAAAAAAGTGAGAAATTATTTTAAGGCACTTGAAGCGGTAATAAGTGGCACAAAAGTTTTCGCAGAGATTTTCACGTTAAATGGTAATCTGAGAAATTTCGGAGTACGGTAATCAGATTAGGCGTCACCTCGGATGTATTTGCGGGATCTTTCAAATTATTCACTCATAAAATACGTACGACTTATCAAAAGTCGTTTTGTCACTTTTATCTTGCAGTAATGTTTTATATGAGAATTTCTTAAAGAGCTTCGCGTCCATATA